>NC_047516.1:15155195-15195195 GCF_902827115.2 Pseudochaenichthys georgianus | reverse complement strand
TTCGGTGCCTACCAACTCGCTAACTGTGAAATAAGACAACCCAGTTTTTTGGCCTTTATACCTTTCATATGTCACCAATAAAAATGAAAACATGCTCTAATAGGAATAGCTATAGGGAAGAGTTATAGTAAAGGAAATGTAATTAACATTGCGGTGCATGAAGTACTCTCACTACCCCAACTTCTAATGATGTAGCTTTCACCGTTTTTAACAGGATATCAAAATAACTACGAGGCACTTGTTCTGTACTGTTTCCAACTTGGAATATATTTTAACAACATCCCCAGGACAACTTAGCTGAATAAGCCTTTTGTCTTCCATAACATAGATCTTTATATATTTCCTCAGCACATTTTTTTAACATTCCTAATTAAATGCACTTTCCCAGTGAGACTTTTCTTCGACCCATTTGAGGTACTGAATTGTGATGCTCTTCTACACGGACTTAAACATTTGGCTCCTTGAGTCAGTGCTTCTTTCAAATGTAACTGTTACACTGTTTAACTGTTAACTCCAACAAAGTAACCATAAACTGACCTCTGACAGAGTGTACGGTGTTCACTGACCTACTGTTACATCACTCTGCAAAATAACTTAGAAGGCTAGAAACTGGTTCTCAAAAGGATAGAAGAACAACACACACACACACACACGCACGCACACACACACACACACACACACACACACACACACACACACACACACACACACACACACACACACACACACACACACACACACACACACACACACACACACACACACACACACACACCACACACACACACACACACACACACACACACACACACACACACACACACACACACACACACACACACACACACACACACACACACACACACACACACACACACACACACACACACACACACACACACACACACACACCCTGGCTTGTCTGACTCTCTGTTCCATTCATCACCTCTCCTCTCTGGTCCCACGCTGCTCAGCTGAAGTAAATAAATAAACAGAGAGAGTGAGGATGTGAGTGGAAGAGGAATATGATGGGAGGCTTTTGGGGGAGGTGTTTGGTCAATCCTTCACCAGTTCATGTATCAGACTGCCCTTCCTATTTATCTCACTCTGCAGGGCACTGAGAAATGTGTTTCTTCTTCTCTCTGGCTCTGCTTCTCTGTCGATGCTCACATCTCCATCCTTCTCTCTGTCTCCCTCTGCTTCTCCCTCCTGAGGATGGATGAAGGCGAGCGTGCAGCCAGCACCTCTCAGCATCGATCACTGCAGCATTGGCACGGCTGACCGGTGGGCAGATCTGTGAGTGATTCACGGCGAGGCTTCACTCTGGATTCACCCAGGAGGACAGATCTCAGACCAGCGAGGACGAGGCAGGTAGCTGGCTCGATATCTCAGAAAGTTTTGGCTTATCTTCATAAGAAACTGGACCTGACTTCTACACATATTGTACTGCATCACACAATACATGCATTTAGTCAACTTGGTTTGGTCTTGAGTTATCTTCTCTGTGACAGCAGTAGTCAGGACTGTGGCCACCTTGCCTTATTTAAAGCTGCCATTATGTGTTAAATGTTATTATGAGAGCCTTAACATTCAGAACAGTTGACGAAAATAGTGGAAATGTGTGTTATTTGTCATTCCTTTTATGTACAGCAAATCAACAGTTGTTCTTCCATGTGAAAGTAATAATAAAGTTCAACTTTTAGTACCACATAGTACACTTTGTCTTACTATCCCAGCAACGTATCATTATACAACTGGTTGTGTAATATCTTCCCAAGTTCTTCCTAATCTTCCTCCCTTCAGAGACTTCATTCCTCTTCATACTTCATAGCTCACAATAACCTGGACTACGTCTGAATTTATTTTGAGGAATATACAGTATATATATATATGAATTACAGACCATTACTTTTAATAGCTATGAACAGTTCATAAGAACAGCCTGAACCCTCTGCTTTTGCTCAGCAAGGCAAATTGTTCATGGAAGCACAAAGAGGCAGTTTGATTCTAAAACAGGCTATAACCTCTTAGACAGCCATTTGTTTAGTCAGACTTAAACCACTGAAGCCTCATGTGCTTCAGCTCAACTTCACAATGCATTGTTGCACAGAACAGGGACTGTGGATTGTGTCCCCCATCACTAACATTTAGATGGCTTTACAAAGTGATTTCATATCCTTCAGCAACATTCCTGTACAGTATGTTAGTATTCTTTTAAGACAGACTTGGAAAAGCGTCTATTTGTTTAATTCAAACACATGCCGGGTATTCAATTAAGGTTGTTGGAAGTCATCGAAGGTCAATTGTTGTAATGGCCATTCTTTCAAAAGGTTTTATTATGATCTCAGCTCTGTGTGTGATGTGATGTCGTATTCTCATCAAGAAGTTACAAAATATGTTTATATTGTATGTTTTCTTGTCACAATGTATCACTTCTTCTTTAGATAAGCACTTAAACCGAGTAGCATGTATTACATGGCTCATTTCAGCCTGTTTACAGGTAAACAACACAGAGGGAGGTCTGCAGCACAAACACGCTAGATTTACGTTCAGAGAGCGTGCAGCCCGCTATCCATTATGTGTGGCTAATTAAGCAATCTGTGTGTGCAATGGTGTATTCGTGTGTGTCCCACTCTGTATATGTCTGTATAGATAAAGCACAACTACTTGCATGTTTAATGCACTGCATGCAGTTTAGGTTATTACTGTAGGTAGTTTTATTTAAATGTTACAGAGCAATCTGAAATAAACTGTGAAACATATCTAATCTATTCCCCCTTCTTTTATGTCTATCTTTTATTTCCATATCTCTTTCTCTCCCTGTGTCACACACACACCCCCCCCCCCCACACACACACACACACACACACACACACACACACACACACACACACACACACACACACACACACACACACACACACACACACACACACACACACACACACACACACACACACACACACACACACACACACACACACACACACACACACACACACACACACACACACACACACACACACACACACACACACACGCACTCACACACACACACACACACACACACACACACACACACACACACACACACACACACACACACACACACACACACACACACACACACACACACACACACACACACAGTCATGAAGTAGGTAATGTATACCAGCTCTCTCTCAGATACAACACAATTACGACAGATTACATAGCAATGGCTTCCACATGGTTCACAGAAAGTTGGATTACCACCCTCGCAGTATGACTGTGTGTTAGTGTGTGTTAGTGTATGTGTGTGTGTGCGTGTGTGTGCGTGTGTGTGTGTGGTAGGTGCTTTCCTTTGGACCACCACCAACACAGCACACTCTCCAACTGAAATTGAACTGGACAAGGGGTGGAGGGAAGTACAGGGTAAAAGGGTGAGGGGGTGAAGGAGGAGTAGAGGAAAGGGAATTAGAGGAGAAGTGGTTGTTAGAGAAGAACTCAAGGCTTGTTGGGGGTCTTTGTGTGTGTATGTGTGTGTGTGTGTGTTTGAATGTATATAATGTAATGTAAATCTTCCAGGATGAGATTAAAATGCGAGGGAAGTTTTGTTGCTGGACGCTGCTGAAATGAGTTTATGCTGCAGTCATGCAAACTGAATGATGTTTGTGTTGTGTATCAAGTGCTGCTTTTTGTTGAAGAATTAACACGCCAACAATCCAGTTGGGAAGAATTGATAACTGGAGCTTTCACTTCACTTCAGGTGCCAGACAATCACAGGAACGCTGGAACGCAGGCGAGGCCGACGCAACACCTTGGAAGTCTGCTCCTTGAGTTCAACGTGGGTGATCCCGTGCTCTGACACAGTGCACGTGTACAGGCCCAAAGTATTTTCTTGTGTGCTTCTAGGTCATTATGTACATCGCCTGGAAAGACAATGGGGCGAAGCCTGCAAGCTAGTTCAGGCAGTCAACTCGAGCACTTATGCTGCATTCATACATAACGCCCCTTGCCACTCTTCAACCAACCAAACACAGTCTCCTTACTGTAATATGCCGCACTATTTAACATGCTAGATATCTCTCTATGCATTGCTTGCTGCTGCTTTGCTGCAGCTACCTCTACGTCCCTGCTGCTTGCTGCCCCACCACCACCCCAGCTTCCACCCCAGCTTCCACCCCAGCTTCCACCCAAGCTTCCACCCCAGCTTCCACCCCAGCTTCCACCTGTAGGCTCGGGGGTTAGTTATTTAATCATCACTCATCGTGCTATGTATATCTGTGGAGTGATGAGGCCCGAGCCTAGACGAAACTCAACTATATGCTGGTTCTAATAAACATGTTAAAGAAACACGTGAGTTGTCTGACTGAAATGTAAATCATGGCAGGTGGCCATGTGATGGACCGATGTCTGAAGCACTTTGAGTACCATCAGTACATGCGATTTTAGTCTTTTTCTATCTGCTGGCAGCCAAACTATCACACTTAACTTACAAGACCACAACATATATACAGCCTGTGCACCGCTAATATTTACAGATTTGTTTATTTTATTTTCAAATGAACTTTGTTGACTAAAAACACTTTGTTATTCTACCCTTATACCAATGATGCCAGTGACTTAAAGCTATATATGAAGAGTTATATTCTGAACATACAACATGAAAAATGCAGAATTTTCCTTTATAATTTTAGTGTTTTATATTTTTATTTGTTTTGAATATCCAACACCAAAAAAGAGAAACTCAAAGCAGATAAAAGATAAAAGAACAGGCAGCTATCCCAGCAAACATTGGTATTGGAAAGTTATTTTTTTGCAACAACTATAAAATAAGTACTGTATTTCTACAAAAGCTTTTTAAAGATATGGCTTTTTAGAGATATGGCTTTGTTCTAAAGCCATATCATGTTTCCTGTTACATTTTCCCAGCATCATTTCCCATTCAACCATTTCCATAATTTGTTCCCACACATTGTCAAGTAGACACAGGTTAGTTAAACTTTATTTTCTTTTTATATGAGTACACTTTCAGTGCACATTAGCAAGCAGGTGTTCGGTATTTTTGTAGTGTACCATCTATAAAAGATCATTTTATCCCCGTAAACAAGTCAACCGTAGTTGGTGGGTGAATTCAAGGCATGTCAAATCATTTAGCAAAAATAAAACAGAATTTCCTATTTTGAGAAAGTACTGCACATTTTAATATTCATTCACTTAAGCAAACTAGTAGGGTTGAGGTGTAGGTGGGTGAGAATTTAGATGAAGTGAGAGGAGAGTTAATGTCTGGACAGGTGAATGATGGATTAACCCTTCAACCAACAGCAGGAGAGCAGCCTCGATCAATCTATCAACAACGACAACAAACCACCAATCACACCGCAGGGAGGAGAAAACCCTGCCTTCTAGCTGGATCTTCATGCACAAACACACTTGCCGACATGTGCAAATCCACTGATAGGAAAGTGTGTGGACCCAAGGAATGAATTAAACTCCAGACTTTTTCCTAAGATGAACTCACATTGCCTTCACTTTTCCCTTTTTGTTTCTCCGCATCAAACAAACAGACATTTTGCAGCTCCTTTTCCGTGTTGTCTCTGCTATATTCCCAGGCTGTCCCACTGCAATGCCAATGTTTTCAATAGAGTAACATATCAGACCTAACCCAAGCCAGAACCCAACACGCAGGCTGCAACCGCAGGAGTTAAACAATGTCAGACTCCGGGGACACCTACTAGTCCAGGAGGCATATGACCCCACTTTCTCTGCCAGATTTTATTTTATTTAGTCTCTCTCGGTGTCTCCTCTCTCGCAGTCTGTCTCTCTTTTCCCCCTGTTCCTCTCTGGTGGTGATATGTGGTAGACCTCAAACTATTGTGTTGCAAATGTGAAAGTTTTCCTAAATAGACCCTGGTCTACTCTATTCATGGTAGACGGACAGGCCCGGCGCATGTTTTTTTATATGAAAGCAGGTTTTTCTTATGTGCACATTTCAAACATTTCTTATTCTGGGAGCAGTGTTTATCTTGTTGCTCTATTTTTGTTAACTAGCGGCTGGAGCTACTTCAAATAACTTGAACTGTAGTCTCATTGTTTGCCATCAGAAATGATAAAGGATAACTCCAGGTTATGTTTATTGTTTTTGTAGTTTTTGCCATCAATCACTACAGTAATGATAACATTGTACTCTCTCAGTTTATTGCTGACCTCTGGGAAAGCAGCAGAAGAAATCTAAAAGGAGTTGGAAATAAACACAAGCAGACAGCTGCTCAGACAGGTTTCAAACAAAGCTGCAATATTGATTAAAACAGCATTAAGTAAAACATATGTATTATCAGCCGAATGCATCTAAATTACAAAAGTAAGAATACCAACAAATGCACCAAAAATTGCATTAAAACCTAAACAGCATTTTAATAATGGTTACTGTGATAGATCGTCTATAACCATTTATATACTGTACAGTTAAGGAAGGGAGGGTTAATTTACTGTAAACAAAACATCACATTTTAAAAGCTCATTAGAGTTCTTTAAGATTTAAAAGTCCCTTAACTACAAAGCAAATGTAGTTAAGTAAAAGTTGCAACATTTCCCTGTAAAATTGCTAACTGATAGTAACAAAAATGAAGAGCAGAACTATTAAACAAGGCAGATTTTGTAATAATCCACAATTGCTCTTTGAAGATCCAAAAATCCACGGTTTTCTTAAATTTCTGATCGGATTGGCAAACATTTCAGAATTTGTATTGACCGCCATTCAAATGACAGCGTTGTTTTCCCCCAAAAGTGGGCGGAGCCATACTTTTTACCCGGAAATGACACATTTGTTACTCTCATGTATGGGACAGTAAAGCAAATATATCGTTTAAAACTGGAGAGATAAAAAAATATGCATAAATAAATAAATGTTAGGTAAAATAAGATATAAATGAACAACAAAAATAAAATATGTTACATTTATTTGTTATTGGCTATGGTAGGTTATTGTTTATGTTCAAATACTTATTTGGTTATTAAAATGTAAACCGATCTTTTTCATATATGTGTTTAGAGTTGTACCCCCTAGATCTAGTCTCTAGTAATTCTGCTCAAAGTGCACCAGGTTGAAGCATTTTACTTTTAAATGTTGTTAAAAATCTTTCCGGGGGGGGCATATCCCCGGACCCCCCTAGAGGATGTGACGTCCACCCCCCAATTGAAACATGTTCATACAATAATGAATACATTTGAAACCTTCTACAACCAACATGTCAATACGTTTCAGTTTTTGTAGAGTATTGGTCTTTTGTAGAGATTTTTCATTTATTCTTTATATATTCTATTGTGTATTGCTTGGAGGGGTGGGGGGGCACCAAAATATCTAGGACCGGCACTGCATTCCGCGGTGACTCCTCACAGTCAGAGCAGGAGTTGGAGGTCAACGAAAGACTCACTCTGGCTTCTCAGGTTTCTGTTGTCATATTTCTGGGAATTTGATGCAATGTTTGGAAACCGAGCTCCAGTCAGGCGGGGTGCATCTCAGTTCCAGTGTGATTGTGTGTGTGTGTGTGTGTGTGTGTGTGTGTGTGTGTGTTTGTGTGTGTGTGTATCTTCTGTCTACACTAACTCTGTTCAGCTAAAGATGGTTGTGTCATTACAGCATCCTGGGCGCACACAAACACACACACACACACACACACACACACACACACACACACACACACACACACACACACACACACACACACACACACACACACACACACACACACACACACACACACACACACACACACACACACACACACACACACACACACACACACACACACACACACACACACACACACACACACACACACACACACACACACACACACACACACACACACTTGCTTTATCCCCTGTATTGTCCTGGTCTCTGTCAGTCATGCACTGTGTTCTCATTCCTCACTCTTCTGATGTCATCTGGGAGTGGATTGATGGGCGGAGGGGGCTTATGAGCGAAACACACACACCCTCACACTCACACACAGATCTGGTGTGGTGTTAGTGAATTATGGGTTTTTAATGCCTAACACTGTATCTGATCCATAGAGGAAAGTCAGGCCAACTAGCCGTTAATCAAACCATTTGCCTGTGTGTGTGTGTGTGTGTGTGTTTGTGTGCTTCACTACTGATGCTTGTGTGTACACATCTCACAGCAGGCGTCAGATGCACAAGCATGCAACTCGTGCAAAGCAAACACTCATAAACATTAACAGCATGTGAGAAACTGAGAAGAAAGAAAAGAGAAGTTAGGAAAGACAGAGAGAAAGGCAGAGAATAGGGGGAGAGGGGTTAAAAGAAAAGGTGAAGATAAATAGAGAGAAAGTGATGCAGAGAAAGGATAATGGCTTCCAGATGAGAATGTCAGAGCTTTTTCCTGCTTGCTTCTTGGTGTAATCATATCAGCAGTCGGGCCGTTTCCACCCTTCATAAATGTGAAGTATGCAGAGAGTTTCAGGATCCAACTTCCTTTACATAAACACTCCTTAGAAAAACAACCCAGTTGGACCTGAGTGTGTGTGTGTGTATGTGTGTGTGTCCACTCGTGTATGTGAGAGAGAGTGTGCATACAGTATATGGCATACATATTTGTGTACGTGGCATGTGTCGGAGCTACAGTAAATGTGTGCAGATTAGGATGTGATGATTGAAATGAGTAAAAGCGCTCTTGTCAGCCATTAAGTGTGTGTTGGGAGTTCAGTTGCTCCTGTGTCGCCAAAATGAGAAGTTACTGTGAAGGAAAGGTTTAAATATTCCTGAAGGCGATGATTCAGATGTTCACAATTCATTTTTCCCTTTTTTGCCTCATATTTATGCACAAATATGAACAAATTACGGTACATCTGCCTCTCAATTTAATTCTGATCCAGAAAAAAACTCATCTTGCTTTTCCGTGTTGAATCAAAAACACAACCAGTCTCCTGACAACCGTGTTGAAAAAAAGTTGCCTCTACAATATAATGGCACTGTCTGGTAGGATTTCTATATTTACTTTCTTGGATAAAATTATTGTTAGCGTAATAACTTTTTAGAGTTGTACAGTCCTTTTCTCAGAGCATAATGAAACGCTGTGCAGTGTTTTGGAGTCTGATAACCCTTTGAGTCATTACGGTTTCATCGTCTCACTGACACCCTTTTAAACACAGAGCTGTTTTCTGTCTTGATGCTTTGATCTCCAATCATTTTCTGCCACCGTATCGAACAGTCTTTATTTCTCAGACAGATCTGGACTAGTCTGTCAACATTTGGAAGAGAGAGATGCCACACAGTTATATGAAGAGGTCTAATCAGACAACATCATAGGAAAACTGTTGGTAGGTCTTCTACATATCAAAAATGGTCTGCTCCCCTTAACTACTAGACAATCTTGCTAAGAGCAAAAAGCTTGAAGTTCGGGTTTATCCGAGCTTAGCATAAAGACTGAAAGCCAAGGAAAGGCTAGCCTGGCTTTGTCCAAGGATAACAAATAAAGCTCACTGGTTAATATGTTTTATCGTTTGATTAATCCGCCACATTTTAATATCACGTAGTACCCAAAAGTTTGAGCTATTTCTTGAGTTTTATTTAAGGTCCCTTTTCTAGTTTTGTGATCACTAGATATTGGCTCAATCTGGAGCTGAAATCTCTTCAGCAGTTCATGTTTGTTCTTAGGAGTTTCCATACAAATCTCTGTTGGACATATCAATACAAGATAGGACACAGTAAAGTAATACAACAACTATTACATAAAGGTTCCCATCTCTCATCAACAATGCAGATTTTATTCAAACAACGTAAGTAAAGCAAGGCTGAGAAAAATAATTAAAATTCATTTTTCAAATTCAATTCAAGGCGATGCATTACAATGAGGCTGCTGGATTGCAGCTATGCATCGGAGGGTTAAAGTCCATGGCAGCTGCTGCACTATTGATAACGGTTCGATCCCTGGTGGTGTGTTTGTGTTTACTACAGAGATCAAACCTCGCACAGTGCTCGGTGTTACACACTCGAGCCACGGATCTCTAAAAGCCTCCCAGGAGTCGCTGGGGGGGTCAGAGGAGCTGCGGACCTCCTGCCTGAGCACTCAGCGGGCAGTGCAGAGCTTCAGAGGGCTGCACCAGGGATATGTGGAGAAACTGTAACAACACTGGGGATATGTGTGTGTGTATGTGTGTGTGTGTGTGTGTGTGTGTGTGTGTGTGTGTGTGTATGTGCTGTAAGCTCTCATTGCTGAAATATTCTCAAATTAGCTAAAACCAGGGGTTCAGTTACACCCACCCACACACACACACACACACACACACACACACACACACACACACACACACGGTTGACTGGGCAGCAGCATTATTCAATTGGCTCAGGTTCAACAGCAACACTCGGGAGATAGACAGGATTACAGGGGAAAACGTATTTCTGTCCGTTCCTCTACTTTTTGTTGTTCAATGAAATAAAACAGTGGGGATTCAATCCATTCAGTACACTCAGGTCAAAATGCTACATCTGCTTCTCCATCACTTGACATTGGGCTTGAAGTTTACAATAAAATGATATGAAGACCCAGTAACTAATGTGGTTTCCTGCAGAAGGAAGAGTTTCTTTTTTTCCAGAATAAAACAACAACACTTTTAGCTAAGTTGAAGAGCAGGTCAGGGTCGGTTACTTTCAAACTGACCAAACAGGCGTAGTGATAAATGAAAAGAATTGCACTTCTCACCAAGATTTTCACCAAACAACAACATTTGCTACTCTTTTCACATGTTTGACTTCGAATCAGATTTTCTAGCCTATTTTATTCTGACCAAACAACGGCTCCCAGTTCTGCCTCAAAAGTTAACCTGGAGTGGTTCCTTTCTGGTGTGAACACCATTTGAACCAATCACAGGCGGCCATTAGTTTCATTGCTTCAATTGTTTTTATTTCTTTTCAACCATTCCAGCCTGATGAACCGGTAACTTACAGGTATTTGAGAGTTTCTTACCACTGAATTTCATATGTATGCATATGTAACCGTGCCCTAATGCTTAGGTCTTCTGTCTTCATTTAATGCAGACTATCAAAGACACAAACTTTCCAAGAACAAGAATGTTTTTAATATAATATAACATCCGCAAACTTGTGCCAGGCTTTCTGTGTACACTATGTTTATGTACTGTCTGTTTGTGTGGATATTAAGATGTATATGACGGTGAAAACAGGTGGAAACCAGAAAGGTACTCTGTCTTTGCAAGGAATCTGGGTGTGATCCTAGATAACAACCTGTCCTTCACTGCAAACATCGCTGCTACAACCCGCTGCTGCAGATACACACTTTACAACATCAGGAGGATACGTCCCCAGCTGACCCAGAACGCGACGCAGCTTCTGGTCCAGGCTCTCGTCATCTCACGCCTAGACTACTGCAACTCCCTCCTGGCTGGTCTACCTGCATGTGCCATCCGACCTCTGCAGCTCATCCAGAATGCAGCGGCTCGTCTGGTCTTCAACATTCCTAAATTCTCCCACACCACGCCGCTCCTCCGCTCCTCCGCTGGCTTCCGGTAACTGCTAGAATCCACTTCAAGACACTGGTACTTGCGTACCATGCTGCGAATGGATCTGGCCCTTCCTACATCCAGGACATGGTTAAACCGTACACCCCAGCACGTGCACTCCGCTCTGCATCAGCCAAACGACTCGCTGCACCCTCGCTGTGAAGGGGACCCAAGTTCCCATCAGCAGAAACACGTGGGTTTGCTATCCTGGCTCCAAAATGGCGGAATGAGCTCCAAATTGACATCAGGACAGCAGAAAGCTTACACACCTTCCGGCGCAGACTGAAAACTCATCTCTTTCGACTCCACTTCGAGCGATAGAACTATTAACAAAGCACTTATATACTAATAAAGGACTGGTTTACCTAAAGCCAGTTGAGTGGCACTTGAAATGTTTTTGCTCTATGAAACCTGATGTACTTATATGATTCTGTTTTCTTCAAGTTTGTATTTTGTTAGTCGAACGCACTTATTGTAAGTCGCTTTGGATAAAAGCGTCAGCTAAATGCAATGTAATGTAATGTAATGTAATGTCTTTCCTCCCAGACATGTATCTCCTGTGCTCGCTCTCACAGGACTGAGTGCTTCAGAGCGACCTGCTGTCAGCTGGTTGGCAGAAGCTCAGGCCCGCTCAGAACAGATTCAGTATTTCTGCAAGGTGAACAGAAACTCACGCCCGTGACATTTGGCTTTTACATCTGGCCTTTAACACGACGGCTGGACAGGAGCGCTGCCAAAACATTGTGTGTGGTCTGGTCTGGTGTGTGTGTGTGTGTGTGTGTGTGTGTGTGTGTGTGTGTGTTTGTGTGTGTGTGTGTGTGTGTGTGTGTGTGTGTGTGTGTGTGTGTGTGTGTGTGTGTGAGATCCTTGTGATGATAGGATAGGCATTACTCCTGTTGGGACGTCACAATATCATGTCCACATTTTATAATCCCACATACACACATGTGCACGCAGCCCTTACACAATGACAGTGACATCATCAACATCACCAACACACCCAGGTGTTGTGTTTTCTTTTTCTGATGGCGATATCAGGATGATATCATCATTAATCATCCCTGCCGATCACCACACATTTCTGGGCACCATTTCATTCAACAGTTTCTTGGCAGCGGGTGATGATGTCATTATAGAGTAAATGATGATGTCACAGTTCCAGATTAAAAGTGAATAAGAAAGCAGGAATCTGACAATTGAATTTGTCACAGATCATAAACTGGCACCGGAGGGGATGGTGGAGATTAATTGAAAATAAACCCAATAGAGTCCCAGACGAGAGAAGAATCTTTGTCCCGAGTGATGCAGGTGAATAAACGATGTGTTGCTCTTCAAGAAGAGCAACACAACAAAAAGACAAATAGACAAAAAACGTTTACCTCTTACAAATCAAACATGGAATAGCAGCCGGATTCTGTCGATATTACAAAATCATCTAATATGGCGAGAATCCGATATTACATGATATTGTAACATCGGATTCTCATGCAAAACAAAACATTTCTGAATGATTTTTTCATGATATTACTAAATCATGAAAACATTTTGGGGTCACTAATTAACAGTGTCCTGTAAAGTAACAGTACAGAAAAAAGATTTGCAAGAAAATAACCTGATATTTATTATTATTATTCCATGTTAGAATAGGGATTTCTATAATCTGAATTGTCCTCATGTCCAACATACTGACACTGATGCCCTATTGCAAAAACCCCATAGCAAACATTTAAACATTACATTTGTTTGTTGAAAAGCTTAATGGACATTGGTAAGAATGAGTGTTTGTACTGGCTTAGCCTGCTTTTAGGAACTCAAATCTCCTACCAGAAGGTAAGAGCTGGAGCTCTGTGGGGGGATGTGGGTGGGATCGGATGTCATTTGTTGTGCCTCTCCAATAATTGATTGCTTTTAAATGTTTTGGGGTGTTGGATGATTATATAACCCCCATCATTTTCATGGCAGTCTGTACCAGGCAAGCGATCTTTGATTTGATGTTTTCTGTTATTCTCAGATCAAGATTATAGTACATTTGACCACTGCACAAAAATACTTTGTTCCATAGCGTGTCACTTGCAGCTATTAAGAACCACAGTGTGGACGTTATGTGACAGACAGCTGCTGCCAGGAATCAGAAGTAGGGTGGCTGTATTGTCACATTTTGTCCGAGTCCCTGAGGGAGAGACACAATCACCTGTGAGGGAGGATAAAAAGGGGGAGGTGAGAATGTGTTAACATGAGAGGAGGAGGGTGAGGGAGGAAGAGTGGGAAAACTGACAATATAAAATGGGCAGATGTGAATGTATTCATGGGAAATGGATTATTAGAAGCAGGAGAGAAAGATAATTGTTTGGAGTATTCGTTCCAAGTCCCAGCTCAATTTGAAACCCTCCACTTAAGTGAGTGGGTATGAGTGTGTGTGAGTGTGTTAAAGTGTGTGTGCCAGTGTGTGTTACAAGTGCTTTTGGAGTGGCAGCAGTGAGGGAGTGTCATCCCCTGTACTTAGCTTCAGCACTTCATAAATGCACACACACACACACACACACACACACACACACACACACACACACACACACACACACACACACACACACACACACACACACACACACACACACACACACACACACACACACACACACACACACACACACACACACACACACACACACACACACACACACACACACACACACACACACACACACACACACACACACACACACACACACACACACACACACACACACACACACGCACACGCACACACGAAATCATACAGCAACATCACCTTTCTATCTTGAGAAGACTCCATTACCACTAACCCTTGTATCTATCATCTTATCACCCTCTTCCTCTCTGACACCTGCTCCTCTTCCTCCATCTTCATCCCTGAATGATCCTTTTTATTCATTTTTTTTCACTCATTGTTTTTCTTCTGCTCTTGTGCACTTCTGCTAGCATCCCTCGTTGCTCCACACTTTTTCTTTCACAGTCTTCATGCTTCCTTTATTAAACGGTAAACCTCAACCGCCTGAGAATAACAACATCAATAATACCAGTCGGTCAACACAACCCAAGTTTTAGTTAAAGTCACAAAGTCCTATAACCCTGAACTTCCAGGAGAAACGACTCAAACTAAACATTCATTTTAGTGTCAAGCTGTCGCATGTAGGCAACACTTTTATGGAAAACAGGAGCTGGGTGTTACAAATGTTACAGCCATACAATTATAAAAAGTGAAACAGAAATTAAATAAAAGTAACATTTTTATTTTCGCATGAAACAAGGCCTCATTCACCAAGTGTGCAGAAGAAGACACACAGTTACAGTAAACAGGCATCACCAGCAAAACGTACAACACCATTGTCATTTCAATTCTAGTGTTTTCAGACAATCAAATGGAGCACTCCAGATCATATTAGTACAAATCTTTGATCAATCTCCTTCTTAAGTGGACTTTTAATGAAACTCACGTCGTCTGTAGACCTATTAACGAAGATACAATATGAAATGGAGTATTGAATAAATGAAAGGTCATTGTTGATGTTTAAACTGATCTGTGAGCAGAGCCAAACCTCAAACGAAGGGTTGCTGTCAGCATGTAAGGCTACGAACATAAAGGTTTTGAATCCAGCTGAAGGATGATTGAGAAGGAGGGCGGGGCTAAGGGTGTGTGTGTGTGTGCGTGTGTGGGGGTGTGTGTGCGTGTGTGTGGTTTCTCCTGATGGGGTTAAGAGCGCCGTGAGTGTGATGTGGTGATTGAGGGAGGATGAGAGGGATAAAAGAAAAGCCGAGAGGAAAAAAAATTGAGAGAAGAGATCCATTAGCTAATGGATGTCTTCAGTTCTGTCTCGTCAGACTTATCACACACACACACACACACACACACACACACACACACACACACACACACACACACACACACACACACACACACACACACACACACACACACACACACACACACACACACACAACACACACACACACACACACAGACACACACACACACACACACACACACACACACACACACACACACACACACACACACACACACACACACACACACACACACACCACACACACACACACACACACACACACACACACACACACACACACACACACACACACACACCATGTATACATCACTTCAGGGGACATTACATTGACTTACATGCATTTCCTGGAGACGTATCCTAACCTTAACCATAACCAACATATGCCTAACCCTAACCCTAACCAAGTCTTCACCCTAAAATGAATGATTCCCCTCATGGGGACCTCCAATTTGTCCCCATAAGGGAGTTGAGTCCCCACACGTGACTGTGTAAACAGATGTAGGTCCCCACAAGTATAGTAATGCTAGGCCACACACACACACACACACACACACACACACACACACACACACACACACACACACACACACACACACACACACACACACACACACACACACACACACACACACACACACACACACACACACACACACACACACACACACACACACACACACACACACACATACACACACACACACACACACACACACACACACACACACACACACACACACACACACACACACACACACACACACACACACACACACACACACACACACACACACACATACACAGGCAACAAGCAATCAAACTATGTTTTAGTGAATGTGTGCAGCTTTCAACAAATTGACTGCATTCTTGATCTTATCGACATGAGGCCATAAATAATACCGAATTCAACTCATATTAGCTCTATAAAATGAGAACGCAGATGTGTGTCCACACTCTAAATACTTGTGTATCAATGTGTGTATGTGTGTGTGTGTGTGTGCCATGAGACATAAACTAATTGGTGTCAATAAGACATCTGTGGCTCCTCTTTGATTAAGCCTGCAGGCTAGGAATAGGAGAAAAACACCTCACAAACACAATAACACCCCCCCCACACACACACACACACACACACACACACACACACACACACACACACACACACACACACACACACACACACACACACACACACACACACACACACACACACACACACACACACACACACACACACACACACACACACACACACACGCACACACACACACACACACACACACACACACACACACACACACACACACACACACACACACACCCTGTGGTTGGGCTGATAGCTAACTCCAGGCAAGGCCCATCTGTCTCATTACAGAAACTGGTCCCACTAGAGAATTTGTATTGTTTATGAACACACACACACACACACACACACACACACACACACACACACACACACACACACACACACACACACACACACACACACACACACACACACACACACACACACACACACACACACACACACACACACACACACACACACACACACACACACACACACACACACACACACACACACACACACACACACACACACACACAGCATATGAACACATTGTTGGCAGTGCAGTTAGCCTTGCTCAGCATCAGAGCTGCTGGAAACTGAAGCAGCTTGATGTGACAGTAGAATGGATAATAAATAAAGAGAAAAACGATTTAAATTATTAAACAAATATACCCTCCTTGGTTTGTGTTTTACGACATATTGTGTAACAGTTCGACCCAGAACAGCTGCTCTAGTTGAGTGATAATTATCGGAATTGAGCTTAACAGTTGAACAGTGAAGCAGTAAACATCGGTTGATCAAATATTTAATTTCACATTTGAATCCCACATAACTTATGTAATACTTGAACTAAGTATTTTCTTTAGGTAATACACTTTGTATTATGGAAACAATTATTAAATAGCTGATTAAAAAGAACTTGCCATCTTCCAACACAGACTGTGGTTCAGGTACAAATGTTACCTTAATCCTTGTGGGTCAAATGTGTTGTTGTCAAACAGAAGGCAAACAAAACACATGCTTGTTGATTTGTTCATGTATCAGTTGCACTGCATTTATTTCTGTCCCTGAATTCGAATCTGCCATTTTCAGCTGGTATTGAGTGATGTTTCATGAATCAGCAAACTCTGCCAAACAGCGATCTGTTCCCTGCATGAAAGGCACCAAATTCACATGTTTTTCAGTTGTCCTTCATGTTTGATTTATAACACCAAAGTAATGAATATAACGTTTAGTGATACACAATAAATCATTAAGACCCTCGTTTTTATTTACTCACTTCATTCAACATTAAACAGGTATCGAGGGTTCAGGCAGTAAACAGAGGTGAGCTGAACCTTTGTGATGACCCTACTCCTCCCTCCAGGCTCCTGCAGAGTGAGGCCAGGAAGTTCTCCCTGATAATTGCATTGGTGCATCTTAATTCCCTTAAATGGGCCCTTTTATGCTTTTGGGGGGTTTTCTCTTTCCTGTAGTTTGTTATAGGTCTTTGTGCATGTGAATGGTGTGCAAAGGCTAAAATCCCAAAGTGCACGCCCTGCCTGAAAAGCTTCGATTGGACTAGTTTGTTTGCTTCCGTAACATAGTGACATCACTATGTAACACATGCCTTTATTACTAGCGCTCCAACATATTGTCCGTGACTGGCTAAGGGGCTGGACATCCCTAAGTGGTTGACCAATCACAACTGAGATGGCCAGCTAACCAATCAGAGCAGTGAGGTGCTGCAGCACAGGCAGTATGAGAACAAATAAAAATACCTTTTTGAACATTAAAACATGTAAACATGTTACAGTAGAGGCACTATACTAATATGAACCTGATAATTAGCTTAACAGGGCTCCTTTAACTGCATTATCACTTCTTCTTCTTGAATGTGTGGCTCTCTGGATTATACACTGAACAAAAATATAAACGCAACACTTTTGTTTTTGCTCCCATTTTTCATGAGATGAACTCAAAGATCTAAAACATTTTCTATATACACAAAATAACCATTTCTCTCAAATATTGTTCACAAATCTGAAAAAATCTGTGACAGTGAGCACTTCTCCTTTGCCGAGATAATCCATCCCACCTCACAGGTGTGGCATATCAAGATGCTGATTGGACAGCATGATTATTGCACAGGTGTGCCTTAGGCTGGCCACAATAAAAGGCCACTCTGAAACGTGCATTTTTGCTTTATTGGGGGGGTCCGAAAACCAGTCAGTATCTGGTGTGAGGGGTAGGGTTAGGGTAATGTTGTGAATCGAGTGGCCTGTGTTCGTCGTCCATAACATACGCCTGCCCATACCATAACTCCACCACCACCATGGGCCACTCGATTCACAACATTACCCTAACCCTCACACCAGATACTGACTGGTTTTCGGACCCCCCCCAATAAAGCAAAAATGCACGTTTCAGAGTGGCCTTTTATTGTGGCCAGCCTAAGGCACACCTGTGCAATAATCATGCTGTCTAATCAGCATCTTGATATGTCACACCTGTGAGGTGGGATGGATTATCTCGGCAAAGGAGAAGTGCTCACTATCACAGGTTTTTTCAGATTTCTGAACAATATTTGAGAGAAATGGTTATTTTGTGTATATAGAAAATGTTTTAGATCTTTGAGTTCATCTCATGAAAAATGGGTACTTCAGTTTGAGTGACAGCAATAAGCACCAAAGTAATAAACAAACACTTTTTCACAGAGAAGAAAGAACTTTAATTAAATATAGTGAGAGTCGAAAAGTTATTTTACACTTCAAAGTTAAAAAAAAGAATCAACATTATCATCTTTACAGTAGTCTCCTGTGTACTCTTCCCCCCCACACTGCTGATAATGCGTGCATGAATGATGACCACCACTTTAAGCCTAAACGCAGACAAGCCATGATAAATGTTATTACTGCTGTTGGACAAGTGCTTCAGATCATAATTCTTCTAACCAAACCCTCTTTGTACTTTCCTGTACAGGTATTTATATATGTACTATAAAAAAGACATCCTTTAGCTTCAAAACATCACAATATTCTTTCAGAAAAAGAAAAGAAAGATGACCCACACACTCACAGGCAATCTCACATGTAGACACAAACAGAAAAGTGGTCTCCAGACCCATATTTGAGATCAAATAAATACGTGGCTCATGTTGTGAGGGAAAGGAAAAAAGAGGGCAAACATAGAGAGTATTAAAAGCACAATCAAAACAAGGTGGAGGAGGGAAATGAAGGGACAGAGGGAGCAAAGAGAGGACAGAAAACCTGACCGAACAGGAGAAGGCCTTCATCGAGCAGCTCGATCCTTAAATCCATCTCATGGAAGACAAACACAGATAATCATAGTGACATTTTTAACAACTCTACAACTAGACGATGCAACTAAATTATGCAAACCTCAACAATAATGATAGGACAACAACATGGTGACAAAATGAAAAATATTGTCCGCTTCCTTCACTTACAAATATTAAAACAAATACACCATGGCTTATTTTAGTTTGATTGAAATTAGCAGTGGAAGTATCGCTCTTAAAAAAAACAGACAAAACTGAGAAGATGTCTGAATAACATTCAAATCTTTAGGCAGAGGAGCACAACTTCTGGGATGTGAGGTTTCTCTGTTTCACTTGTTCTCACTAAAATCACAACGATTTTATTCTCCTTTTTAAATTAGTTTTCTGTCTTTTATCAAATTCTTGATAACGCCCTAATAATTCATCCAACATGTCGGCACACTGCTTTAATGACAGACCTTCATTATTACCTTCCGAGTCTACTAATGTCTGGCTGAGGTTTAAATTAACATTTTCTTCCCTTTTTTTATCATTCACTAATTTCCAGGCCAGATCCCGTCAGACAGGAGAAACACATATTTCCTGTTCATCAGATATCTTGGATTTACTACAACAGCACTTGATTCTAGCTAGGTTTTCTGTCTAGTTAAGAATCTAAATGTACTTTCAATTCATTTGTATTATGTTATTAACCTAAATGATGAACACTTGACACTTCACTGTATGTATGGCAAGAAAAAACAAATAATGTAGGAGCTGTGGGATAAGACTGCATGAGAAATGTATGTCTCAAATAAGGGTTTTGGGCAAAGTTAACATAATTATAAATCAATTAAGACTGTTGAACCACACACACCGCAGGGCTGAGCAAGTAGTGAGTTCACCACAAATTAATACATACTTTTCTCCTACTTGCACACTGGTTATTTAAGACATAGCTGTATAATTGTCCTGCACTGCAAAAAAGTCCTTCTTAGTTTATATCAAAATATGTATTACAAAATATGAAAATTCATATTTCATCTTTACCTCTTAAGAAGTGTAAAAGGGCATGTGAATATTGTGAACTATGGTGTACTTTTAAATAAAGCTGCACTTAAAAAATGAAAAGAAATGAAGGGCAGATTTTAAATAAAGTGAACCTAAGTGGAAGATGTTTTAAAAAGTTTGATTTTAAGACTCATTGAAGATGTAGATCGCAGCATTTAAGACACACACATTTAAGACACACCATTGGATAATGTTCACTCAAGCCGTCAATCACACGAGATACAGTAAGTGGGCAGGTAACAAAACAAAACACAATCTGATTGGCTGTTCTGAAGAATACAAAAAACACAGCAAATCAAAAGAAAGAAAACATATGTGTATTTATGCATTAAGACAAACATTTGAGAAGGCAACTATCACAATAAACAAAGGGAAAATGGCAGCAGTCTTTAAGACATGTTCCCCCTCTCAGGGTGCCGGGGAGATGTCTGACTTTAAAACAGCGCTGATGGACGACTCTGGCAGAGTTGTTGGGTAAAATCCTCAACAGTGAAGATGCAGTTGGCACCCTGTTATCACACACGTTTGCACTTTCTTATGGCCTCTTCGCAGTCCAATCTATTCTGACTAAGATCTCTGGCAAATCTAATATCTCTATGACACCTCGCATGGTGGGCGCTTCTATTTAGTTGGTTAAGTGGCTGAATTGTATTTCTCTCTGTTGGCTGAAAAACTGATTTTCTCTTTCTAGAAAAGGCAGTAGTGCAAGCGAGCTCAAAGCAAACATGGGGGTTTCTTGAAAAGCTAAACTTGCAGCATCAGTCGTCTCAATCCTTCAGGTGAAATGCTGAGGAAGGACTCGCTGTCTGTGTTTGTGCTGAAAGAGTGAGTGTGGATTTGGCATACAAAAAAGAAGAAAGAGTGTGTCTGGTTTGGCTTGTCTGTGTCGGCTGGATTTGATCCTTAATCCTTCAGTCTCTTCATCATCATCACCATCAAGTCAGGTTTTCTTCACATTATATTCCTTCATCAATGACCAAACTTCATAAATAGAAAATCCCTCATGTGAGAAACAGCTAGAAGAGGATTATCACACATTAACTGTTGCACGAAAAGAAAACAAATCACTCAAGAGAAGAAGTGATTCTCTCCAAAATAAATACACTTCCTGTGTCCGTGGAGAGTCATAATGTAGGCGTGGCCGTTCTCCTATAAAAGCATCAAGGTGTACAAAGTCTAAACAACTTATTTTCTTTGCAAAAGTCTTTGTTTGTTTTGTTCTTCATCTGTTTTTTCTTGCAGTTGTTTTTGTGTTAGAAAGGGCCTGAGTTGGGTTTGTTCCTTCTGATCGGGACAGCTGCTTCCATCCCCGACCGGAGTCTGACTCGCACAGACATCCTCCGCCAGGATCAGTGTGCTTGGTTCATCTCGCATGGTTACAAACACACACGCATACACGCATACACACAAACACACACACAAACACACACACAGTCATGCACTCACACCTTTACATGGGTGGGACGATCATTCCCGGGATTGCTGTTGGGTGGAAAAAGAAACAGAGAGAGAGAAGGGGGGGGGGGAGAAGAGAAAAAAACTTTTAAAACACAGCCAAATATTTCTCATCATAAAACATTCCCTTGTAAATACATCAATATGTTTTCCCAGCTGTGCAGCTGTGTGACTGCAGCGACATTTTAAACATCAATAGAAGAATACATCAGTAAAATAGAGCAGGGACACATCACATAAGTTAGAACAGTTGGTGTATTTTACTGTATGTTTGTGTGTGTGTGCATGACAGATTGCATCATGGCGTGCGTTGTATTACAACCCAAGGGATGGGTGTCAACATGTGAGAGCCAGAGCCCAGCCCAAAGTCTCACTCACACACACACACACACACACACACACACACACACACACACACACACACACACACACACACACACACACACACACACACACACACACACACACACACACACACACACACACACACACACACACACACACACACACACACACACACACACACACACACACACACACACACACACACACACACACACACACACACACACACACACACACACACACACACGAAATAAATGGTTCTACATTTGTTTGTGAGTAAAAAAACGTCATAGAATTGATGTATTTTAATAATGATTTGGACAAAAATCTACAATCTTTTTTCCCCTTTTTGTTTTTGTCTCAGGTGCTCACACACACATCCACACACACACCATAGGAGATAGGTATACTGCCAGCATAAACTGTCAAGAGAGTGGAACAGCTGTCATTGTTGATCGCTCCCCAGTAAGCTGCCAGTGTGTGATCACTGAGTGTGTGTGACAGAGGAAAATGTGTGTATATAGCTGTAAGTGGGGAGTGTTTATTTCAGTTGTGCTTTGAGGCTGAGCTTTGAGTTCCCACACCCCCGCACAGGCTCATTCTCACACACGCACACGCACACGCACACACACACACACACACACACACACACACACACACACACACACACACACACACACACACACACACACACACACACACACACACACACACACACACACACGAGCAAACGCAAATGCACACACAGCTAAACAAAGGCTGCGATTTGGAGATATACATTTCTTGTGCCAAATGTCTTCTCTTTTGTCTCTGTAAATATCTAACTTCCTGAGTTTTTCCTCAGCCAATGGGAAGACAAGGAAGAGTTACTAGGCAACAGATCTGAACTGTGTGATGAGATGTATGAGATGGCAAAGTGAGGGGGGAAAGAGGATGAAGACGAGATGATGACACAAAAGGAAGATGGAGGCAGACAAACAAGATCGACAAGAAAGTATGACATGGAAGAAAAGGTTGGGGTGAGAAATCAGGAGAGTTAGTCATCGACAGATAAGAGATGTGCAACAGGCGAATATTCATTACTTTATTGAAATATGTAAGTTTACAAAAAGTTGCGAATGCAATTATTCAACATGAGCTGAAGGAAGAGAGGGACATACTTCAGGTGAAGGCCAGGCCTTGTAGAGAGTTGGCTGTTGAGTACTTGCTAGAGTCCACAAATGTTTGATCTGTTAGAGGGAGGAGAGAGAGGAAGATAGGGGCAGAGGAATAACAGAGGAAGGGCAGATCAGAGGAATCAAAAAGGAGGGACAAAGGGAGAGAGAGGACAAAATATGAATTCAAAAGTTTAAGCAGATCAGAAAGCAGACATGATATATTTTGTCCTTGCAAGAAACACATATGTCTAAATTGTAATCAGAGATTTAACAATGTTAATGTTACACCTTAAGAGGGTATGATGTTTCTATAAGCTAAGCTAGTAGCACCTAGCACGTTAGCATTTGTCGCTTAACAATAAATACAGCTGAGACTGATGTGATTGTCATTAGTTTTGCAAGTGTTTGTTCATAAACCAACCCACTGGACAGGCTTAATAGGCTAGATGAAAGGGATCACTAAAGTCATTACAACTCATCCTGAAGGGAAACGAAATGATTTGTAAAACTCATGGTAATCCAATCATCAGCTGTTAAGACATTTCACTAAAAACATGTGAATCTTAAGGTGAGGAAAAGCCAGAGGATCACCAAAGGCATTGTGATTCACCCGTAAGGGACCATTATTGTCCAACCAAAATGTCAGAACAATCCAAAGAATGGTTGTTGAGATATTTCAGCATCACCAAAGTGCAGGAGGGATGTGAAGCTCAACAGGGACTCAGAGAATCTCCCGGGGAAGTCCTCCCGCTGAGCATCCTCTCACTGACTCACTGGCTGCTGTCATGGTGAATTACCTTGGAGCCCGTTGCCGTTGGTGCAGGAGGGCGGGGGGGAAGAGGAGGGCCGGACCACTGGAGCGAAGGCCGACTTCTGCTTAACGGCCGCCGACACCATGTTGGCCGGGGAGAAGGAGAAGATGCCAGAAGAGGAGGAGCAGTTGGAGGGGAGAGAGGTGGAGGAGGCCATAGTGGGACTGGATGGGACAACTGGGGGGGTAGTGATTATTTGTTTTAGGGGAGAGGGGAGGAAAGGAAAAAGGAGAACGAGAGGAGGAGGGAGGTGGGATGAAGAAGAAAAGGGTGGATTAAGGATGAGGGTGAGAATAAAGGAAAGAGACAGATTATGGTTAGATTGAACATGATGATCCATTCAATTATTTCATCAAGCACATTCAACATGATACATGTTTTTTAAATGTTATGACAAAGATATTGAAATTAGTAGGGCAGGGTATCTCTACTAGATACCTAAGGCATGAACCAAATAAACCAGTACAAAATAGTATCGAAAGATTTCCCATCAAACGATACCTGCACTCAATCGTTTCCCAAAAGTATCTGTTTTTATGTTTCTTCTCACACTTCTAACAGACTGTGGTGAAGTCGAGCGAGGTTCAGTGCACCAACTTGAACAAATATATCTCAATTACATGTTTATGGTACAAACAAAAATATAAATGAATAAAATGCATGAGGATTATTTCAGGACTCGTTGGGAATACAAGTGAAGAACATCATTTGGATGGGAAGGAGAGGTGGGAGCATTTGTATGCGTACATTCACATGAAAGGTGTCGAATAACCAAGGAACAAAGGTTTTGATTGAAATACTTCTTCAACAGTTTTGGTATCACAGTAAGGTGATATCGGCACTGGGATTGGTAGTCAACAATACCCAGGTCTAGAAATTAGCTTTATATATGCCTTTTTGGATTTTGGAGAAAATCATTTGTGGACAAAATAGACAGTTTGGGGCTGTCCATGTCCATAAGAAATGGTTTTCAGAGTTCGGTATGGAAGAACAAGACTGGCCTGCACAAGATCCTGAAATAAAACCATTTGGGATGAATTTAAACAACCAAAATGCTTCCCAGAAGACGTGGATGCTGTTACAATATAGCAATATATTGAAGCCCATTGTTTAGGAATGAGATGTTTATAATTTGCATGTAAACGTGAAGGTCCCACTGAAGTGTTCTCTTCCAAAGTGAAAACCTAATTTCCCGGCATCATCACCAGTTAGAAACACATCACATCAAACCCCCCCCCCCCCCCCTTCTTCTCCCTCTTTCACTGCTTTCTGCAAAATGGAAAAGAGATGCAATTAACCAACAGAGAGAAAAGAGGTGTGGCTGTCAGATGAAAGGTAGCGAGGGAAGGAAAGAAGGAGGCGATGGACGGAGGACAAAATGGAGTTGATGATTGTTTTTGAAGACACAGAGACAGTAAGCCCCATGGGGAAATCTCCTCTCGGCAGATCTGAGACTTTCACTTCCTGTCCACAGACATGTGTAGGTACACGACGTAAGATCTGCATGCATGTATGCGGTGTTCAGCACCTGTAATTAAACTGGTAGCTCTGAAACTGAAGTAGCTTGGTGGCAGCTAAAAGTACTCTATATTAAGTAACTTCACCGCTGTATGGATCAAGTGAAGTTGCTAATGGCTTGTAAAACATTTGTTTCTCGCCAGGTTTAGTTTGTGACAGAGAGTTTGAGTATCTGAAAGAGGTGTAAATGCACGTGTGAACTTACTAGCATAAGGCGAGTTGGCTGCAGAGCCGTTGAGGAAAGTGGGCGATCCTCCCAGGTTGGTCATGCCGGTGTTGTTGGTGTAGCCGTTCATGGAGCTGGTGACAGAAGTGTAACTGGTCTGCTGAGGCGTGGAGCTGGGAACGTAACCGTGAGGAGACACACTACTGCTGCTGCGCACAAAACCTGCACAAAGAGTAAAGGAGAGGAAGAAGAACGCAGTGTGGTGGTTAGACAGTAAAGTGGCATAACAACAGATTACTGTGTGGTTTCCTGGGACCAGAAGTTTAGTTTGCTTCTTTCACATTTCTACTTAAAAACACATGCATACAAACGCATTTTCTGTTAGTCCTCTCTCATTATAACAGAATAGATAAGTGTCATCAGATCCTGTCAACACTTTTAACCCTTTAATGGGCATTTAAAATTGTGGAAAATGTATCGATTGCTATTTTCTACATTACACCCATACAGTGTTATCACACCCACATCACACATTAATAGACCCCTATTTTACACCATTATTACACCCGTATTACTCTGTTATTACACCATATGTGACACCATTATTTCACCCATGTTGCACTGTTATTAGACACATACCCATGTAACACCAATATTAGACTGTTATTAGGCCGATGTAACACTCATGTAAAAAGCAATATTCCACCCCTATCACACCCCTATTACAGCAATATTAACCTACACTGTAATTACACTGTAATTAGACCAATTTTACACATGGACACAGCCTGTCAAATAAATGTGTCCCCCAGGATACAGAAACCATTTAAGAGTTAAGTTCTCACCCTGATTACCCTGTGAGGGTTCAGCGACGTTGACGGACAGCTGCCCGGTGAAGGAGTTGACCCCCATCATGCCGCTGTGTGTGGAGCCGGAGAGCTGGCTGTGTCCTCGGGGAACGCTGTATAGAGCTTCTGCAATGTCCGCCGCACGCTTCAGGATGATCTCCTTCAGGAGCAGGAAAAGCACAAAGGAATGATTACCACAAACGTAGCGACTGAGATAACACTCATTCTATTTTTTGCATCTTTGTGGATGTGTTTGTGTGTGTGTGCATTACCTGGTTATTATGGGGTAAACCATAAAGGGCTTCCACCAGGTCAGCTGCTCTCTTTAAAATAACCTCCTGAGGGAGAGAGAAAAAGGAGGCCAGTTTAAATGCAGAAAACATCTGGAATGTAGCCTTCTTGGAAAAACATCAACATTCAGCAGTCAATAGCATTTTTAGATCTATGTGAAGACATAAAAGAAGACGTACAATCAAAAAACACACGTGCAATCTTTCACCCTCCTTCCTCCTCCCAACACACCACATCCACTTCACATTCATGATAAACAAATTGCTCCTCACACTTTAAAGGTAGATTATCTGCTGTCAAGTCAAGTGCTTTTATGCATCTTATTTCTGTGTTTCTAAATGACAGGCATTTAGAATATGCTCCAAAGTAAATCCAAAGTGCTCTGTAGGCTCTTCTGCTGTGCATTGCTGTTCACCACGGCGATACACGGTGAGGAGGTTTGGAGTGACAGTCATTCAATGGGCTTTAAAAAAAAAAGGCCTGTATTTGACACTGAGGTCACACATTCTTATTCACGTTAATATGATACATTCGTGCTAAATGTGAAGTTGCCATATCCTCCTCTTCATCTTCCCCCGGTCCATTTTCACCTTTTCCTCCAACACTCCTTTCTTCCCGCTTTGCCTCCCTATAGGGAATTGTCTTTCCCATTTTCCCCACCCACTAAACCTTTTACAATTCTCTCTATTTCTCAGTCTCTTTATTGTTTCTCCTCTCTTCCTCACCCGCCCGCACTCTCCGTCTCCACCCCAGGGTCTAAGGTGTCTTGTTTAACAGTTAATGTGTTGTCGTTTCCACAGCGTGAGGCCGCCTGGCGACAGAGAGAAAATTACTCTGTGCTTCACAGTATTAGCCCACACTCTGTCACACACACACACACACACACACACACACACACACACACACACACACACACACACACACACACACACACACACACACACACACACACACACACACACACACACACACACACACACACACACACACACACACACACACACACACACACACACACACACACACACACACACACACACACACACACACACACACACACACACACACACACACTTGGCTGTACTGCATGTGTGCTCCTTTGAATTTGCGCCTGGTAGAACATACTGCATCTCTATCAGTGTGTGTGTGTGTGTGTGTGTGTGTGATGATATGAGAGGTTACAGAACCAGTTAGCAATTTTAGTGTGCCTGTCTATGGTGCTAAATTCAATCTTTTACACATTATTATGGCCAGGCTGAATCTCAGTTAACCTCTGATTATTAGACTGGTGAGCTGAGCAGCTGAAAGACACACACACACACACACACACACACACACACACACACACACACACACACACACACACACACACACACACACACACACACACACACACACACACACACACACACACACACACACACACACACACACACACACACACACACACACACACACACACACACACACACACACACACACACACACACACACACACACACACACACACACACACACGCACGACCACACATAGACCCCCACGCACACACTCTGTGAAACCTGATCCTGAATGTTCGAGCGGTTCCAGTAAGGCAGTCGCTGATCAACGGGAAGGGAAGATGATCCTCTGGTAACATCATCATTATCAGGTCTGCAGGCCTCTGTTACTAAATCACTCAAAGCCTCTCACTGCTGAGATCGATGCACTTTGAATACTTTGCCTGTTTACGTCTTTTCATATTAGACGCACAGCTACTCAAATCGCCTAATTAATCTCTCCCAGGTTGCGTCTTTAAATAAGAAAGCATTGTTCGTCGGATTACCTCTTGCTCAATTCAAATGAGTATTGCTTCCAGCTGCATTGTGTTTGTATGAATTTGAACGAGTGTTCATCCTGTGGGCATATTTTTTGTCTCGAAAAGATTGAAAAGTCTAAAATAATCCGGCTTTGATGTCCCGAGGGCCTCGACTTTTGTCAACAGGATCGCCTGCAGCAACAATGAAAATACATCTAATAGCAGCTACAAAAACATTGAATTGGGGACTTAAAGGTCCCATGTCTCCTGATCATAATTCCATTGTTGAGGTCTACTAGAATAGATTTCCTTTGTTCAATGTTCCAAACTCACATTGGTTTCTCATACAGCATCTCTGTATAGTATGTGTATTCACTCTCTGTCCTAAACGGCTTGTTGGAGCTCCTACCCCCCCCCCCCCCCCCCTCCCTGTGAGCCCACTGTGCTCTGATTGGTCAGCTCGCCCACTCTGTTCTGATGAGTCCACCACTGTTACAGCGGACATCAGTGATTACGTGTTACAATGGCGTTTGTTAGCAACCAGAAAATGACACCAGTAATGACAAACAGGTGAGAATGCTGCGTGGGGTCTGGGTGCCGTGTTGGCTCGCTGAACTAGACGCCAACATACTTTGTCAACAGATTTTGTCCAGGATTTAGTGTGAATGCTTAACCTTGGAATTAACAGTTTGACAAACTAATCTTAATTTAAGGCCACCTCATTTTGTTTTTACAGAATATCAAAGTTTCTAGCAGCAAATGCATTTTGCTCAGTATGCAAGGAGACAGCTTTAGTCAATGTTTACCTAAATGTCCTAACATTCATATCACAACATAGTGCTTCACTCAGTTGAGGGACTGACCCTCTTCTTTATGTTTCCGTTAACTGTGTTCTGTGTTTACAGCAAGGATAGATTAATTATGACAAAAGAGTGACAGAAATCAACTCTGAAATCTGCCTTTTTCTTTGATTGCTGTAAATGCTGCAATAAAACCTGATTATAAAGCTTTAATCTAAAACCAAAACGTTTGCCTTGATTTATGTGATTGTCCTACATCTGTTGTGATGTGAATTATTTATGGATATGCACCTGACATGTACCCGTCATTGTCATGTCTATTACAAACATTTTCCTGATGTACGGCTTTGAGTTTATTTAACTCGCCATCAAGACATTTTTAGTATAATCTTTTTGTGTCAGTGTCAGGTAAATATGCTGACAGACTGACAGTGAGACAGAGAAGCGGGGGATGAGTGAAGTAAAAGACAGATCTTCTGGCACAGAGAAAGAATAACAGGAGGTGTCTAGGTGCTTTTACTGTCTGAGTTATGAGCATCCCTAATGTGATAACCATGCATTACACACACCCACAGACACACACACACACACACGCACACACACACACACATGTTATATGCATTAGGTCCGGGGAATGCTGAGCAGAGTATCTGTGGGGTCAGATGTGTGTGTGATGTGCGTGTGCCAGGCCAGCACAGACATGACACACACATGACTTATTACTCTCTAATGCTGGTACATTAGCCGCTTGATCCGCTTCTAATGTCCCATTAGGGATGCCGTACATGCAGGGTCACACCTCAAACAGGGATGATGTCATACAGTACATGTAGGCTCAGAGGCATGTGGGGCAATATCACACACACTCACACACATCCTCTGGGGAACATCTTCGACTAATATGTGGAAGTGCCGTAGATCCATACATATATTGAGAGTTTCATGGTTTCAAGTCCATGTGTTCACTGGGGATTACTCATGTTGGTGATGCTGATGACCTGATCTCAGTGCGATGTATGACATCATCAACATGAGTTTCCTACAGATGTCAGCTCAGTGACTCACTACAGGAAGTCACCAATCTAACGAGGGTGATACACACTGGTCAGCCCTTCAAACCTTGAACTCCTTCACTGGGAAACAGACATTTCTGCACACAATGGGTGCGTTTCATTATTCTAACCTATCCTGCCTTTCATCCTCTCTCCTTCCTTTGCGCCATAATGGAGAATCTTCCAAACCCCTTAAAGGCAGCTACAAGAAGCCCGACATGACCTGGGCCAAATCAAATAGTCAATTATTGCAAAAACATCACCTTTTATTTATTAAAACTCAGAAAATATTCTGAAACCTGAGAGAACGGATATTGCCTTCCAGTGCTGTTTTTTCCTTCCTCCACATTTCTGCTGCACTGAAGAAAGGGCGACAAGCCAAGAGAGGAGATTGATTTCTTTGTGCATCTAGAGAGGCATTTCTGTTTCTTCTCTCTTAGTTGCTGCTGATCGCCCACACAGGTGATCAGCAGCAGATTAGAGTATAAAAACAGTTTTTATAGCAGATTTTGTACATTGATTTTATCACAATTTAGGTTTGTTGAACTGCATTTTTTTATTCTGAAGATAACATTTTGTTCATTAACATTGCAGTATTCCCAGTACAGTACATTCGGTTGTACTGAAAAGATCCAGGTCTGGGATTGTGTAACTGGGGCAAAAAACAGCTGGAGCTTCGGAAAAGTCCCTGATTTTCCAACACTGACTGCTCTATGTATCTTCAAAGTGTTTTCAACAGGACAACGGAAACAGAGTCTGTGTGTGTCGGTTTTCAGGCTTCCGTGTGCATATGTGTGTCACTGTATACAGTAACTGTATGGCCACATATGGATGGATCCAGAAGAGCCTACAGTGACACAAAATGGCAGCTGACAACTGGTGTGTGTGTGTGTGTGTGTGTGTGTGTGTGTGTGTGTGTGTGTGTGTGTGTGTGTGTGTGTGTGGCATGTGCAATCCCCTCAATGTTCACTGAACAATTATAGAATCGGCTGTCCACTGGTAATCCTCTCATACACTTCACTGCCCCGTCTGCCTGTGTGTGTGTGTGTGTGTGTGTATGTGTGTCTGTCTGTCTGTGTGTCTGTCTGTGTGTCTGTTTCTATGTCTGTCTGTGTATCTGTTTCTATGTCTGTCTGTGTGTCTGTCTGTGTCTGTGTGTGTGTCTGTTCTGCCGTCTTCATAGTGCTTGTAACAGACTCTCATAACTTCAATAAAAAGACTGATCGATACTCCCAACGAGCAGGCAAGAGTGTGACACACACACACACACACACACACACACACACACACACACACACACACACACACACACACACACACACACACACACACACACACACACACACACACACACACACACACACACACACACACACACACACACACACACACACACACACACACACACACACACACACACACACACACACACACACACACACACACACACACACACACAGTGTGTGTGACTGCTGGTGGGCAACAGTAATAAAGTCTCAGGGTTCGATCGACCACTATGATGAATTACCAACTAATGCACACACATACATGAACACACACAGTATCAGGTACACACATGTAAGAGGAACATTGTTTTGAACAGAGAGCACAGTAAGACACAGTTAGCGGTAAACAGACGGTGAAACAGTCGCATGTCCAACTAGTGTGTAGAGAGTTTAAATTAATCAGAACAATCTGAATAATAATATTTAGTTTCTCTTGCTCCCTCAGGATGTCCTCTTTATCTTGTCATGATGGAACATATATTACACATTTAGCACCACCGATACGTCTCTTTATCACCAACATGATACCCGATCGATTCATCCTACTGCTACTCTGGTTGCCTTTCCAGCAGTTTACTGGTTCTCATTGTTTTCCTCGAAGTAGCCTCTGTGACATCATGTGTCTTAAAATAGAATTGATTGGTAATCCAAGGGACTACGGAAAATAGAAACAGGCTTAAAAAGGTACAGTGCCAATATCGCTGCTGGGTTCAGAATATTAATAACTTGTTCATAAGATGTTTATTGGCCCATTTAGTCCAAGTTATATGCTCCTTTATTTTATTCCTCCTGTCAAGCGCAGCCCCAAAAAGAAAATGTGTTCACTAAGAGATGTTCCCCCTTATATCTGTCACAATTTAAATGTTACAGTTAATGTTAACTCTTTTCTATATTCATTAATAGAATGTCATTTTTGGTATTTGGCTTAATTAATGCATGTTTACCATCTTTGGCACATTGAGTGTAGTGCCAAAACATAATAAATATTATTTAAAAGTAATAATCAACCAAGAAGAATAGCTTAAAGTTAAGCAACCACTTCCTTTTCCACACTCCCAGCATGCTTCATGACCTACTGTATTACATTGCCTGGATCAAATTACGAGTTGTATGAATACATATACTGTAACAACAAGAATGGTAAAGCTTTATTTCCCCTCTACATTAAAAAGGAAATCCAGAGAGGAAAACGTGGAAGCAGTACATATTCTCTGTTAACAAGGTGTGTGTCATGCTCTGTAAATCTCTCACAAATCATGCAGAGTGTGTGTTTGTGCGCACATGTGTGTTAATGCATGTGTGAGTCACTTGTTCTGCTCTGACTCAGTCTTTACCAGAACGTGAACCTAAAATCACTTCTGGTATCAAACTATCTGGGATGCTTACATCATTTCCTGCACTGGTTTTTCTGCACAATTGCTCTAAATATAACGGCCCTGGTCACAGGTAAAAGCTTTTCAAAGTGCTACATTTTCTATGATGGGTTGACTTCTTACAGTCTTTTGCACAATTTATTATTGTGGTTATTTTAAAGCTTAAACAACACTTTTTTTTAAATGAAAATGTGCTGCCTTGTGTTAACATTTCAGTATGTTAAATGGGCTGGCAGGCAAAGACAATATACAATATATATTTGATTACTTCACCTTGGGCTCAAGGAAATTGGGACGGGCACTTTTCACACCCTGGTGATGTCTTATAGCCTGAAAGTTAATCAACTAATCATGAAATAATAGCCAGAGTAATTGATCATGGATCATTAGTTGCAGCCTAAAGGGAACACTATTTCCTGCATTGGAAGGTCGTAAACCTTGAGCTGCAGTATCGGCTAATATAGACATCATTTTATGATTCTGGTATGAATCCGAACACAATAAACGTATCAACTATGTTTTGTCAATTAGTTAACATATACTGTACAATTATACCATTGCTAACTCACCGCTTACTCTAAAAGATTTTCTAACATCCGGTAATACTTCATTCACCTAATTTCAAACAATCTGCTTTTAAAACAAATATAGCCTTTAGTCCTCATCAGTCACATGACCCTTATGTTTCTGCCTGCAGGTTTTAAAACCATAATTTAGATGAGCCTTGTTAAAACACTTGTAAAGTGCAGCATACTTCAAACAAGTGAAAGCAATACATACTCGTGACCATGAGTCCAGGACTTCCTAAACTTTATGTGGTGTGAAGTGTGTGTGATTCCAAAGTGTTAACGCACGCTACATTGCTAACACATGAGCTGGAGCCAGGGTGTCGGCCCGGAGGCGATGACATCACGTCATGGCCCCATCATCACATCATGACCAGCGCCCATTTATAATGATGTCACAGCAAAGACAGCCCATCCTGGATCAGCTCCAGTGGGGACGGGGAGCCAATCAACAGCAGCTGTTTGAAAGGTCATGACCCTGCCCACCCAGATATACAAGTTCCATGTTGGATTGGGCTCTCACACACACACAAACACACACAAACACACGCATACATGTGCACTTTGAAAAGTCACCCTGCATGTACGGATCAAGATGACAGCGCTTGGTATCAAAGCAGCGCTCATCGTCTGGTGCTAATTATTAGCATCTGCTGATCCTTGAAACAATCTGCTTGATCTCCTGCTGATAAACAAATAATCAGATATGACTCTCTGATCTGGAGAAGATTCAAACGCTCACCCTGTAAACGGGTTTAAGCATCTCACACACACACACAGTTCACAAAGAGGTGAAAACACAACCCACAGGAGATTTGAAAACACATATTCTACTTAGAAATATAAAAACAACACAGACAGAAGAAATAAATGAAACATAAACATACAATTATTTAGTTGTTTTGTAAGTCAGTGAAGCTCGGTGTAACTATGAAGTTTGCTTTGATCTCTGTAGGAGCATCAGTGTCTGTGTTTTGAGCCCCTAAGCAAGAGATGGAGCCTTGCTCGTTCTTCATTCACTGTCCAGTTAAGGCATCAGATACATCAATGAGAGGTGAATGAGGTTTTTTCTTTACCTTTGGCAGCCTCTCTGGGTCCCCAGGGTGCCGAGGGATGACCTTCTGAAGCCTCTGGAAGCCGTAGTCAATGGTCGGCTCGTTCAGTGCTGCAGAAGACAAATGGGAAGGGGGAATTAGTTAAAATGGTTTTATCCTTACATTACAGTTCATTTACTGTAGGTGACGCTTTTATGCCAAAACAACTTACAATAAGTGCAATAAACCGTGAAGATACAAACTCGGAACAACAAGAAAAAAGCAGATATATTCATTAAAACCATTTAAAATGCTGGTGCACCCTTTTATGTACTACAATTTTTCCAACAACAGTACAGGAACTCTCCTATGCAGATCAAATATACAGAAGTTGCCTAAAGAGCCCATGATTTAAGCACTTCAACTATGGCAAACAATGGTGATCCAGATATATCCAATTAATAATGTCATAACTGAACAAACTCGATTGGTTAACATGGACATTGCACTAATACAGTGACACATGTTTTAGAGTGCAGGAAGGCACTTGGGTTATTAAAAGCTTCTCTACCTAAATAATACACGGTGCACCTTTAATACTGTTGGTGTTCAACCTGAGCCTGCGCACATGATCAACAGACAGACAACATCTGTGCCCATCAGCGGGGGTGGGGGGGTAACTGAGCAACGAGGAGAGAGGATGACATCCAATTTTGTGACATTTTGTTCCCAAGCACCATGGTGATATCAAGTATGTAGGTTTTAAAGGGTCCTAAAGAATGCTTAATGTTCGCTTTAATGTTGCCATTATGTCCTTCTACAGTGTTTATCTAATCAGCATGTCAATCAAGTTGGCTCTACACTCAGTAAGTCACAGTGATGGGATGATTTACAGTGTTTCTGCATTTATTTGTCTGTACTGTTGAACAAGTGTATGCATGCCAATCCTGAACTTACTATGCAAAAAGTAAGGTCACTTTTATAGCAAACACATTCAACAAAAATAGCCAAAACTTTAAAAATGTAGCAATTTAGGAAGCCTGAAGTGTGTTGCCATTAAAGGATAAAAGAGGAAAAGAGTCTGTGCGAGATGAAGGTGTGGGGTGCAGATGGTTTGTGTGTGTGTGTGCACTGTGTTTATGATGTCCAACTGTGCAGCTGGAGTAATATTTGGTACTTTCCACATCCAACACTGATAAATAAAAGTGTGTGTGTGTGTGTGTGTGTGTGTGTGTGTGTGTGTGTGAGTTCCCGTTAGAATATTATTTTTTCGCCGGTCACCGTTATTTATTGAGCTTTAAAACAAATTGAAATGATTCGATATTAAACAAACTAATTATAGTAGATTAACTACATTATTCAAAAGTGTACAGTAATTTACAATACCACGGGAATAATAAACGGAGCGCTCTCTCCCTCTCCTGACAGCCCGCCAGTATCATGCAGCTCGAGGATCAGTAATGAGTGACCCGACAGTAAAACTAAAAACATCTATAACTAGTTTAGGTAGTTTGATTAAATAATTAAAATAGCTAGGCCTACGTGTGATATTCTAACCTGAAGTGTGTGTTTTTTCCGCTAACCGCTGCATGTGATCATGCAGAGCTGCGTGTCGACTCGTCAGCAGCAGCTGATCTCTCTCTCCCGTCAGATTAGACTTCACTCGCGTTTATGTCCATATCGATCAGATCCAGCTAGTTTTAGCTAATGATAGGACTACCTGCTTATTAAAAGACACCTAAACAATAAGCGTCGCTATGCAACCGGGTGAGGCCGCAAAGTGCGTAGCATTATGCATGTGTTTACATGCCCACCGGAACCCCGAGGCATTACCAACAGATCAACGCAAAATCAACCCATACAGGACATCTCTTTCTCCACATTACGTGTTAGACGTTAGACATTATAATTGACTATTCTTGTCTGTCACATACTCTTTTGTCTGTCACATAAATGGTGCAAGTTGCGCAACTGATGTGGTATTGCGCTAAACGGAAATTATTTTGAACGGACACTTTGACCGGAGAGATTTAGATTTGCCGGTCTTCAGCATACTTTACCGGTCGTAGTCCGGTAATACCGGCTAACGGGAACTCTGTGTGTGTGTGTGTGTGTGTGTGTGTGTGTGTGTGTGTGTGTGTGTGTGTGTGTGTGTGTGTGTGTGTGTGCGCGTGCATATGTTTCTGTTATGTCCTAATTCACTCAATTTGTTAGAAACATAAGTTCATGAATTGTGAGTTGTAAAAATACCAGATGGCTAACAGCCATGAACAATATTTCCCACACTCACAAGAACATTCCTTTTTCAAATTCTGGACAATTTATGATTTTATGATTTATAAATGTGAAAATTACAATGGTAAACGGTTGAGGGAAAAAAAAGAAGAAAGTTAAGCAAGGGATATACGAAATACATTTTTTTTAAAGGGAGGTGAGGGAATGAGAAGAGAGCATGTGTTAATCCATCCAAAACACACAGAAAAAGGCTCAGTTATGGTGAGAAAAACAAAAGTAGAAAAACAGCTGCCAAACACTCGGTGGGATATCAACTGTCAGAATTAACTGCCAGTGTCAGATCCACACTCCCTGCACATCTCTGGAGACGTTTAACCGATGCTAGCTTTAATATAACGCACGCACACACACACACACACACACACACACACACACACACACACACACACACACACACACACACACACACACACACACACACACACACACACACACACACACACACACACACACACACACACACACACACACACACACACACACACACACACACACACACACACACACACACACACACACACACACACACACACACACACACACACACACACACACACACACATACATAATGTACATAACAGGATGACCCTAGTTTCGCTGCCTCAAGCTAAAGTGTCTCCAACCGACTCTTTATTAATAGAACACAATTCTACTTAAATCATTGGATGGTGTGTGCATGTTGGTGTGTGTTTAAGGGTATGTCTGTGTGTGTGGAGGCTCATGTCAGTGTGTGTGTGTGTGTGTGTACTTTGAAGACAAAAGGTCAGGTTTTTCCAACGCTTTCTTTGGAGGTTTCTTACTGCACAAAAACAGAAATAGTGTCAGTGCAGCAAAGGGGTCTAGTGGATTACACATTAATCTGAACAGAAACACTGTTTTAAACTGTGCTGATACACTCCCAAAGCAGTTAGGCACTATTCCAAGATCCAACCAGGTCCTTTCCTGATAACAATCAGGCTCTTAGTTAGGGGTGATTTCTAGCAACATAATTATAAATGTTTGACAATTTTAAAGTATTTCTCTGAGCAGCTCCCACGAGTCATTGCATATTAATAAACATCTCTCTTAAAAAACCTTTATATGCCAATATGTACAGTGAAATAGTAACCACCAATACCATTATAGTTACTATAATTCTTTAGAATTTCTAAATTTCCAGCAAGCTGTGCTGTTCCTAAAAAAATGTGTCTATAGATATGACAACCTAATTAACAGAAGAAAACACTTTAGCAGATTTGTCTGTGATACTGAGGCTTCAACCCGTTTGATCTTGCCTTAATCTGCCACCCTGCTGTCCATTAAAGCATCTCCTCCACCTCCCCCATCCTCCCTCTATTCTGCTACCTCCCCCCTCTTTCTTAACTACACCTTCTGCCACTTTCATCCACCCATCCACCCATCCATCCATCTCGCCATCACTCCCCCTCCAGCCCGCACTCGTCCTCCTCTCAGAGTCCAGAGCTGTCCGCAGATCAATACTCATAGAAGTTTCATGAGGACAGACCCTCCACTCCTGTTTCACAATAAAATGTGAGCAGGAGGGGGGAGACAGAAGAGACGAAGAGGGGGAGGGGACCAAGAGAAGAAAGCATGTCTAAGAGTTCTTATGTGCGTATAATAAACTGTACAATTGTGAGGATATCTTTTGACAGTAAGGTGGGTAATTAAGCAGGAAGGGAGAAAAAAGGGTGAGGCTGGGTGGAAAAGACAGAGCTGATGTAAAAGGAGAAGAAGAGGAGGAGGAGGAGGAGGTGTGGTAAGATCGATTCTCTGGCCAGCCTGCAGTTCAATACCACTGAATTATTGCTTCATTCTTCCCCTTATGAGATGAGATCTCTTTCTCTCTGGCTCCACTTCTCTCAGTGACTTTCTGTGTGTTTGTATATGTGTGTATGCACATGTGTGTATCTGCATGTGTGTATCAGTTTATGTGTGATCCACTTATGGGCAGATCAATACTTTACAATCTGGTTTTAAAAGTCCACCTTTCTGTCTCACTCTTCATGTGTCTCTTCGTTTTACTGTCTCTGTATTTATATATTTCAATCTCTTTTATTTCTCTCCTTCTGTGTCTGCAAGATGAAAGGTGAATTGCTCGTAAAAAGAAAGAAAAAAACAAAGATTGTGACGTTTTTGCAGCTTTCACTAAAAGTTTCTTCTATCCACAGCTCAGATATGGATTTTCTTATGCAGCTGCATTGTCAATAAATCAGCTCTATATGTGTGTGTGTGTGTGTGTGTGTGTGTGTGTGTGTGTGAGAACATTTATTGATTGTCACTTTGTATCATTGTATTTTTATAGAAGTGTGTGATGTCGAGAATGTTAATTTTTCCCACTAGGCCGATGAAGCAGCCATACGGCACTTTGTGTATGTTTCTGGGTGCGCGTGTGTGTGTGTGGTATACCATCTGTTTACCAGACTACTCACCATCTTTC
>NC_047516.1:15120195-15150195 GCF_902827115.2 Pseudochaenichthys georgianus | reverse complement strand
ATGGCAGTTCATTTTAAACTAATGATATGACATGGATAAACACACACAGAAAGCTCAGCATGAATCGTAATACTTCAAACAGAATGGATACAGTCAGCTTTATGTCACTCCAGCATTGTGGGAGTGAGTATAAGCTCAAATTAAACATATATCACACATACTGTATCACAACAACAAAATCTTGTCTGTCAAAAGCCAAATCTCCTTAAAAAGTGTGTGTGTTATTACCAACAACGTGCTTTAGTCTGGGTGTGTTTGCAAAAAAGACTCATAATGATCTTAGACATAGTGTGTGTGTGTGTGTGCGTGCATGCGTGTGTGCATGTATGTGCGTGTATGTGTGTGTGTGTGTGTGTGTGTGTGGGGTGGGTTGGATTAGCCAGATGGAGGGGCAGGAATCACCTGATAGGATTAAACCATCAACCATCTGGTGGCCATGCTGCTTACTCTCACACACTTTCACACACTTTCACACACAGACAGAGAGACAGACAGACAGACAGACAGACAGACAGACAGACAGACAGACAGACAGACAGACAGACAGACAGAGAGACAGACAGGCGCACACACACACACACACACACACACACACACACACACACACACACACACACACACACACACACACACACACACACACACACACACACACACACACACACACACACACACACACACACACACACACACACACACACACACACACACACACACACACACACACACACACACACACACACACACACACTCTTGTGTTACCATGTTCTAGGTATCCCTGCGTTCCTTCCGCGGGGTCGAGTCTGCGGGCCCGTCGGCCATGTTTGGAGTTGTTGTGGACGAACATGTTGTCGGAGACTGACAGGACATGTCCATCAACACTCACTGTAGTCGATACCACCACCTGAAGAGGGACATGACAGGATGGGGGGGGGAGGGAAGAGAGTGAGTCAGGAACAAGGTTATATAAAAGAGGACAAAGTTTGGTGAGAAAAGGGTCGAAGAGTCAAAACAGAGTGTGGGGTCTAGAGATCACAGCAAGGAGGACTTAAAGCGTGACACTTTGAAAAGCTCCTTAAATGTAACCCGTTATCACTGCTATTACCATCACACTGAACACACACTTAGTAAGTGTGTGTGTGTGTGTGTGTGCGTGTGTGTGGTGTCTATCCTCCTCTGTTGAATAGTTCCTGATGGGTCCAGCCCTTAATTATCTCCCAGGGAAACAGAGCTGTCTTCTCTGGTTCCACTACAATAGAGCTGCACAATTAGAGGCAGAGATACTGTCACACATTCGCTACCGTACAACTCTGTCGGTCCTATCACACACACACACACACACACACACACACACACACACACACACACACACACACACACACACACACACACACACACACACACACACACACACACACACACACACACACACACACACACACACACACACACACACACACACACACACACACACACACACACACACACACACACACACACACACACACACACACACACACACACACACACACACACACACACACACACACACACACACACACACGTGCCATAGTAATAAATCTATCATTATCTTTTGTGCGTCCAGTATCTCCACTCAGCCTCAAGTGGTGTCTTCCTGATTGTGTTGTGGCCATGAAGATAAGGAAATAATAAAGTCTGCACTGCCTTAAATCTTATTCTAAACCCCGCAACATCCTGGGTTTCTTGCTTGCTTTCCAATTCCTCTTTCCTTTCTCCCTCCAACACCCTTTTCTTTTTCTCCCTGCATTGTGTGTATATTTATGTTCTGACTAGACAGGGTCAGGGTCTCGTGTTTCCTGTAAAGACGATGATAGCTTGTTTACTTACAGAAACACACACATTCCTGTGTTTGTGTTACAATAAACCCCAAAGTTATGTGTTTTGTTACATGTGGAAACACAGGCAAAGAAGATAGAGACTTAGGACATGAAAACATGCACAGAAAAAGGTAGAAATAAATGACGAGAGTAAAAAAGTGCTGTGGTTTGTACCTGGAACCTCCTCATGTCTCGTGGGTTTCCTGCATTTTTTAGACAGTTCTGGTTGCACTTGAGGAAAAACTTGAGGAAGAATCTGTGGAGGAAGAGAGGACAGGCAATATTTGGCGGTTAACATGAGACCAGAGTAAAGACTGCTTTTCTCCAATACATATGAATTCAAGGTTAGTCTCCAACACAGACAGAACCCAAAATACAGACATAGAAATTAATATTTTACACTGTTGGAAAGTCAAAAATGAATTTCCTTGTGGATATGCGGAACAGCTATTTGTTGAAAAAATCCATGCGAACTGAGATGGCCTTGACATGTCACATAAAGGCGATAGATGAACATAAAAGGCAAATAAAGCAGCACACTCCAACAAAACTGGTGAGCAAGTTACATTTTTTGAAAATCTTAAGTTGAACCTTCAGTTTTGAATTTTTTTTTGTGAATCCATATTTCATCATATTTCTTAAAACCCTCCTTTCTCTGTTTTTTATCGTCAGTGCTTCTAGAAACATGTGACGCCACATGGCTGCATATAGATTAAAACCTTGTCGGTTAGGATTCATATACAGTGAAAAACATGTGAAAATATAGATTTTAAAATCTACGGAGGTGACGCTAACCCTGATGTCAATGCTTTAAGCAAAGGGGAACTATGTTGACATTGGGTGTTTGAAACGGGACCATATGTCATGAATCTATATTACAGAGTAAGTCAAACACCCAGATGGCCATCAACAGCTAACAAACACATCCAGGTTGTGTTTAGGTGTGAGCCAGCTGGCCGGCATGGCAGAAACAACAGAACACACTCGCACAATAACAAAGACCGACACACACATGCATACACGTTTATGTTTGTTACATCTGTGTATTAAACCTCAAAAAATGCAACACAACTTCACACGCATGGAGATGATTCCTCTACGTTGCATTCTGAGTATAAATCTTAATCTATGTATTTCTGATTCTCTTTTGTTGCTTTGTGTTCGTACTAGAGATGGACAACACATTGATATATCGATATCGTCATATACTGTAAAACTAGATCACTTAAAGTAAGCGTATTTCCCTGTTTTTAAAGGCGGCATTACACTACAGTGATTTCATATTTTAAACCAACAGACTGTATAGCTGGTCTAGTATTTGCCATAACCCAATTAACTATTATATCCACATTACTTATCAATATTTATGAACAATCTCCTTGTGTATATATTTTATAAAGCACCCAAAGTCAACCCTACAATATTGGTGCAAATACATTTTGAGGGATTTAAAAGAGAAAAGTGATATTTGATTGACACATCGCCCAGCCCAAGTTCGGTTGCAAAAAGGTTTTGTCTTTTCTAGATCACATTAGTTTCCTATTGTTCTCATAGTGTTCTAGAAAGCAGTCATACATCAGCAAAGCACCACCTGTTGAGGACCACCAAGGAAAATCAGCATCTCTTTGTAGCAACAACATATTATATTAGAAAGTTCCACAAAGACAGCGAAGCTTTTGTATTTAATTTCCTCCCATTGTGTCCCCTCTCTGTATTTATCTTCATGCAGTTAAACCCCATGCTTAAATAATTTCTACTGTTCAAGAGATGACAGCCCTTGTACTGGATCACCAGAACAATGCAGAGGTGTGCGCTTGGTGTGTGTGTGTGTGTGTGTGTGTGTGTGTGTGTGTGTGTGTGTGTGTGTGTGTGTGTGTGTGTGTGTGCAAACATGTACTCCACATGTGAGTGTATGTGCGTGGGTGGCGGTGCAGCACAGCCCAGTGGCAGGTCTGAGTGTAAAACTCTGCGTTAACGAGCTCAGGCTTCGTTGGAACACTGGTGCTGGGATTCTGCATGCCTAATTATCTTGACCCCTCACCCCCAGGTGACAGCCTATCACAGCGGAGGACAGCCACGGTGACCCCTGCTGACCTCCCACTGTCTACTCCTTCTCATAACACTAGCATAGCGTTAACACGACCACCTCAGCTGACCCTCCACCGAACATCTCTGTTTAAAGGAAGCTCACACGCTCTGCTCATCTGCCTGAAATATGAAAAAACTAAAGCAGCGGTGTAAGAAGCGTTGAGATCTTTACAGAAACTTCATCAGTCCTGCATTCAAATATCTAGCATGTAAGAAACCATAATAATTACTGTACTCAAGTTCTAAATCTGTTGGTTCATGTGGTGCTTTATGTCTGTGAAATGTAGATCAAATGAACTTAGCAAATGTATACCGGTAAAAGTACAAAGCAGCATTAAACCTCATAAAGCAAACCAGGTACTGGAAATGAAACCATTTAGTTCGATTTTTTATATGTTTTTAAAGTTCAGTGTTTCATAGGCAGCTTATTCACTTTTTACGGCCACAGCAATCTCTGGCCTCATGTTACTTGACATACAATGTTTCAAAATGGTTCCACATAATATAATTTACAGATGTATTATATGGGAAAGAAATAAAACAGTTTTTTGACGGTATCTGAAAGGTACCCTGAAATGAAATATCAGACCAGATCTTTTTAAGTTTTAAAGCCTAATTTATTTTGTTGTGTATTTTGTTCTTTGCTGCTACAGACACACAGTTCACTGCCACTTCCTACAATCTGCAGTCAGCCCACACTTCTATCTTGTGCTTGTTAAAACACAGGATACCAACAATACAGGTAGTGCAACACATTTTGTTAATCAAAACATTCCTTGATTACTAGCCGACCAATATGTAAGGGGAATGAGAACGTCTCTCACATCTAACGGCGAAAGACATGTACCTCTTAAACCATAAACTGAATCACCACTACGATCTCCTATGTATTCATTTAACAATTTCACAGTACAAATCATTTCCATCTATCATTGGCTTATCTCCCTTCTGATCTGATGATATTGCTCATTATTTTTCATATTTCCATTTGGTGCTCAACTCTATCCGTTTATTTCCTGAGAGAGCGTTTTCTCTCATTGATTGCCAACAGAAGATATTCTACATTTTAATGCAGTATGTGTGCTTTCCTCTTCCCCCTTCACTTGACCCCATCTGGCCTAATCAACTCCGCTACAAAAAGGCCCTGCAGCTACACATACGCCTGCACACACACACAGACACCTTGTGTGAATTGATTGGCTGGTCCAGTCACTGGTCGTTAAGAGGCCTCCAATTAAACCGGGCAATTATAAGAGTCTGAATGACTGTGGGGGAGGGGAGCACTCTCCCCCTCTCGCCTCTATCTCACTCCCCCTCTCCGAGGCCCGATCATGTTCAAGTGATAACAGCGCTGTTGACCTTTGCTATACTGTGAGTAGCACACTCAGAGAGCTGACCCGGCTCACACACACACACACACACACACACACACACACACACACACACACACACACACACACACACACACACACACACACACACACACACACACACACACACACACACACACACACACACACACACACACACACACACACACACACACACACACACACACACACACACACACACACACACACACACACACACACCACACGCACGCACACACATGCACGCACACAAACCGTCTGCAAGGTAGTGTAAGAATGGTAGCAAGGGGAATGTATACAACAAAGAAAGAAGAAACAATAAATGAGAAAAATAAATAAAGAAAGTATGAAGACTAGACTCCAAGATATTTTTACGCTCTTGTCAAGACTATTAATTTGGCATTTAGCATTTTAAGGGCAGTTTAGATACAGACAAGAGACATGGGGAGTACCACTGAGAAGGGTATGACATGTAAAAAGGGTCTCGTGCCACATTTGTGTTCACACAGTTACTGCTGAGTGTTTTACAAGGAAAAGATCATCAGTATTGAATTACCTTTGAACAAAGTGGATTCAGACAATTGTGTCTTTTAATGTTGTCTATATGTTCGAAACGTACAGCATTGTTACGTTTATGAGAAGGTCTTGGTTATAGAGGATTATGGATACAGTATGTTTATTGTGAGGCTTACAAGAACCCTTGGTTAAGGTGAAGGAGAGGTGGTGGTAATGCTGTTCAAAAAAGCCTAACCGTAGCCCAATTGAAAAGTCCGGAATGACATGTTATGGATCTCGTTATTATTAAGTTATTCATTACACCTTACACCTCTGCTGTTCTTGGGGAATAAGAATGCGTCATCAGACAAACACAAAGCCATGGCATATTGTTTTATCACCTATGTTGATATGGCTCACAAGATAGAACACATTAAATGCTTATAAATCCAGATGACACAGAGATACGTCAGCATTGGTTTGGAGCTTGTGGTTCTGGTCACCTGATGAATGTAAGTCCAATATTCACTCTTCTTCTGTCTCTGGTTTAACTCCTTCGAAACATGCCCGGTTCTTAAGCTGCTGCTAAGTTTGTGTGTTTGTCCTTTGCTTCCTTCTGCTGTGCAGGGGGGGGGGGGGGGCATTTAATTTCAATCAAGTCTACCTGTAGTTCAATGCCTGTTCTTTCAGCTTATAAACATTGTTATGTAGTCAACCACATGTGTCATTTTAAGCTGCTGTTTATTCTTGACCATGTTAAGGTAATCAACCATGCTAGTCTTATTTAGCCTGTTAGCCCCACAGATATGGAGGAAACCGTCGTTGGATGCTGTTTTTTTGCCTGTTAGCCATGGTGCAGGAGTGAACAGCACCGTTACATCCATTATTCAGTGGCTGAGATGGCAATTATGGCTCAGAGCACAACTGACATTAATATTTAATATATAGGGCTAACACAGACCTGAAGAGAGAGAGACAGGAAGTGACAGAGTGAGGGGATCCAGAGGGGGCATTGGGAAGAGTGAAGAAGAAGAAGAAGAAGAAGAAGAAGAAGAAGAAGAAGAAGAAGAAGAAGAAGAAGAAGAAGAAGAAGAAGAAGAAGAAGAGGGGGATATAGAACCAAACGAAGGAGAGAATGAAGATTGTGGGAGTTTTGTTTTGACCACCCTCCTGTCATTTAAACAGTTACAATGACAACAGGGCAAGGGTGACATCCAGGGGAATTCCAGCTTAATGGGTGTGTGTGTGTGTGTGTGTGTGTGTGTGTGTGTGTGTGTGTGTATGTGTGTGTGTGTGTGTGTGTGTGTGTGTGTGTTTCAAAAAGAGTGCGTCTAAGGCTGAATGTCTGTGTCCGTTTTATTCCCTAAAGACTCGCTATTCTACTGAGCCAAGAATAACGATGCCGCCTTGGAAGAGAAAAAAACCAACAACAAAAAAACTCTCCAAAACACACACACACACACACACACACACACACACACACACACACACACACACACACACACACACACACACACACACACACACACACACACACACACACACACACACACACACACACACACACACACACACACACACACACACACACACACACACACACACACACACACACACACACACACACACACACACACACACACACACACACACACAGCGTTCTGGTGAGCTGTTGCTGACAGGTGGAGAAATTGCAGTCAGTTAGTGCAGACAAACTGAACAACAGATCAGTGCTTTTGCTGCTCCTGCCTCCTCTGTCTCTTCTCTGTCTCCTCGCTTCCTTTAGATGTCTTATTTCACCTGCCTGCCAAGTTTCTTGGCAGAGCTTTTTGACAGAACGATGATTTTCACCATCTTCCTCTGCGTGCGTGTGTGGGAAACCACTTGCTAATGCGTGTGTACCTATCCTAACTGCCAGTAACTCATCAGTTACTAGTTGCACGCTTCAAAAACACAACACCAGTTTGCACAAAGAGGAAGCCTGTTTGCAAACTCATGCATAAATATGATTCAAAACACCTTTGAGTAGCATTCCAAATACTGTAGGCCAGTATAAGAGCTATGTGGTTATACTGTCACTATCATCATATGTAGCATGGCACTATACTATTTCCGTTAAAGATCATTTTCCTTCTAATCTGTCATTTCAAATAGCTAATCTAGCTAATATTTGAGAGTTTCCCTCTCAGTCTGTTGATCTGTCAGATCAATTTCCTGTTTCCTGTTTACACTGAGTGCTTGTTATTGTTTAATGTGATTACATCAGATAGCATTGCTGGGCCCCGTGCCCGCTATCTGAGTAGTCATGCAGTAGGAAAAACAAGGATATGAAATACTATTACGCCCTCCATTCTGCTGTTATCACAATAATAATGTGATGCTGTATTGCTTCCTGTGGAGGAAATGCTTGTTTTTTTTCTTTGCCTTTGTAGTATCTTGTTCAAGAGCACTTCAGCAGAGATAAATCTAGTACGTGGCTCCATACACGGTGCAGGGACATCCCCTAAAACCAACACTCTGTAAATCTGTTAGGAAAACTACAACAAGAAAGGGTTTGATGTGGTTTGTGTTCATTAGGAGTTACAGGCCAGAGGTGTGGTACGTCTATAAACTGATAAGGTGTTTTCTTAAAGGGTTAGGGAGATTAAAATGACAGAAAGAAGGGAGTAGATGAGAAGACATTTGAGATAGAAGATACATTCATTTCACTTGGAAGAATAACTGGAAATCCATTTGATTCTGGCTTCAATAATATGTGAGGTTAACCAAGTCTTGCATAACGTAGAAACTGTAATGCCACAGCCCGCCTAAGAACTTCAATGTGTAAAACTGATTCATTGTATTTTTGTTTTTCAAGCATATAGGGCTCCAAATAATAGTCATTTTCAGGAGCGATCCATTTTCGATCAATACATTGATAACTAATGAATCACTTTGTCAAGTAAATGTCAAAACCACACCTTTTTCCAAAGCTGAAGATAACTTTTTTTAAATTGCCTGTTTTGTCGGCACAGTCCACATTGAAAGATATATTATTTCCAAAGAAAAGTCAAATAAATAAATCAACAATAAAGCCTCACAATGAATGTTATGTGACAAACTGGAGATGTCATAACATGATTGGTGTGTGTTTATACCACTAACAATGTCTAGTGTTTGGTGTTTTCTTTGTATGCTTGAGACTCACAAAACTCCAACTGTATAAAGTAGCTTCTGTGGCTGGAAACATGCCGTCATTTGAAGCTAAAAGAGGGATTGGGCAGACGTCCACATGCACACACTCAGAGCCATGGATGAGTATTGCTGAGAGTAACAGGAGTGTGAGAAGAGGAGAGAATAAGAAACCTAGACACATAGGAGAAAGTGCGAGTAAAGGGGGGGCGAGTGGAGTGCAAAAGAAAGAAAAAAGGCAGCGAGGGAGGAGGGAGGACGGGAGGAAATGCATGGGAGAGGAAAAGAGAGTTATGCGAGGGAACAAGACTTAAGAGAATTGAGCAGAGCCGAGCGAAGCGGAGTTATTTTACATAATGATGGTTGATATGCACAGAGGTAATTGATAGCAGAGCTGCAGCCCAAAAAACACCCATCTAGCTGTCAATCACCGCTCATCTCCCAGGAGATATGCTAATGATGATGATGATGATGAGGGCTTAGCTTCATATTGCTATCATTACTATTAATGCTGTCATTGTTGTCATCTCTGCATATTTAAATGACAGAGCAGGCCGGGGCGGAGATAGCCCGCCTGTGTGATGTCTACGAGGAGGCCTGCACTGTCTGCCACGGCTGAAATTAATAACCTGCACAGTGTACTTCTGCAGCGCTGCTGTGGACCCGAACAAGTGTCATTACATCATTGTTACATGTAACCGTGACACTGATGTCAGCAGTTTGTGACAAGGCGGCTCAGAGTCGCTCAGAGTGACATGGCGTCGTTATGCATGGGCCACAAGCTGCAACTGTATGGGCTAAAGGATTATCAATATGTTTACAGACAGCGATATGATGAGGGAAGATCATTTATCAGTGTGCTAGATGTGAATATAAGGATGTAAAGGAATATAAAATAGGCTAGGAGCTGTTTTGTAGAGTAACTCCATGCATAGGTGTGTTTTTGTCCCGCAGTCATATATTGAAATGAAACAAAAGTCACTGAAAATCATTATTAAAACTTATTAAAACGTCAATGGGAGAAGTTGAACGAAGACTGTGTTGTCAAAAGCCTGATAAGAGACAGCTGCATTGCCTTTAGCCAGAGAGCTACGCATGTGTGCGTAACCCTATTTCTTTGGTGAGCCGTGCAACACAAAAAACAAGCAGGAAAATCTGGGAATATATACTTTTTTTTTCATATAAATGAAATGTATAGATTCACTTTAATGGTCATTTGTATACAGATAAAGGGATTATTGAATATTATGCGCCTTGATAAATACTTTAGTGATGCTGCGAATCAGAAGACACAACACATCTAATAACCCTTAATAAGGTATTAGCCAATGTGATGCAGTTTGGGGACATGATAACTTTACATTACAACATGTCAGGGGTCTTATTCATAGCAGGGGGAGAAGAGGGGCTCCACAGACTTGGAGGGAAGGAAGAGGTTACTGTGGTGTATATTTTAAAGGCTGAAGGCAAACTGTTGAATTATAGATGAGAGGGATTGATTTAGGAGGGGGGGGGGAAGAAAAAAGGATAGAAGAGGTGGAAGGAGGGACAGAGGAGAGGGGGGAGGAGGGGGTGAGTGAAGGGTGAGCAGCTAAAGGATCGCTACCTCTGGGCCAAACATGTATGCATGTACACACACACACACACACACACACACACACACACACACACACACACACACACACACACACACACACACACACACACACACACACACACACACACACACACACACACACACACACACACACACACACACACACACACACACACACACACACACACACACACACACACAGCTTACCTCAAATCGATCTAAAGCTCAGGCTCCCTCTCCTTTTTACTTCTCTCGGTTGCTTTCAAACACACACACACACGCTTGAATGCACACACACCCACACCCACACACGCACGCACGCGCACGCGCACACACACACACACACACACACACACACACACACACACACACACACACACACACACACACACACACACACACACACACACACTTGAATGCACACATGCCCACACACACACACACACACACACACACACACACACACACACACACACACACACACCACACACACACACACACACACACACACACACACACACACACACACACACACACACACACACACACACACACACACACACACACACACACACACACACACACACACACACACACACACACACACACACACACACACACACACACACACACACACACTGGATGATTATATGGAAACAAGGCAACAGTACCTGTGACCTGCAGATCAGCAGGGAGATAAACTAAACTAGTGTGTGTGTGTGTGTGTGTGTGTGTGTGTGTGTGTGTGTGTGTGTGTGTGTGTGTGTGTGTGTGTTCCTTTGTCATTGGTCTTACAAATAATTTATGTCGGGTGGGGGGAAAGAAAAGGAAGAGTGGAGAGGAAGGGAGTGATGAAGGAAGTGATATTGACAGGAACCTCTTCCTCCTCTCTCCTCCTGTCTCCTCCTCTCTCCGTCAGTCATTCACTGAATCACACACACACACACACACACACACACACACACACACACACACACACACACACACACACACACACACACACACACACACACACACACACACACACACACACACACACACACACACACACACACACACACACACACACACACACACACACACACACACACACACACACAGGTCTCCTGCCTGTTAGATAGCCTACATCGCACACACACTGACTGCAGAATAATTTCCAAGTTAAAATTATGCTGATGGAGAAAAACTCAACAATTTCTTCACTCAACTTATCACAATATGTTTTTGGATGTCCTTTGTGTTTAATGATTGGTGCAAATGAGGTGTTTAAACACTTCAAACAACCTTTAGGTTTTCCATCTTGCGGTCACTCAACTTCAAGATTTATAAATGTGTCAGAGCTCCGCAAAACCTCTGAGGGTTTGACCACTGACTTGTTCACATCCCATCTCTTACCAGCAGTCAATGTTGGTTTCTTTAAACCACGACCACAATCTGTTCTTAGCATTAGCTCAGGATTGACCATAGCCTTAACCCGGGGCAGCAGAAGGTCCATTAGGAAGGCAATGAGAAAAGGACCTGCTATCTCAGTGACCTATGAGGAGTGTGTTAGTGTACTTAATGTGAGCTTGTATTTACATTGATGTATTCATTTAAAGGTGAATATTGCAAAGATACAATATATACAACCACAACTGTGTAAGAGGTACATACTGTATGTTGTATTTCTCTACAGGTGCTTCTGTTTGTGTGCATTATCCTTGGAGATTATGTGTGTGCTCCATTCTGATATATTGTACATGGGGGTGATATCTTAGTGAGTGCTGGGGAAATGTAATATTTAGAAAAAACTCACTGCTTTGTGTGCTCTGGTCTGGCTCGACACACTCACTGTTCACTCGTAAGTAAATTATACTCACTGCTATTAAGTTTTGAATATTTTATTTCATATTGGGACTCTTTAGATAAAGATGCCGGGAACAAACCAGATTTGTTTGTACATCTCGGTCTCTACTCAACAAAGACGTGGTTTTTGAACATTTTCACAGAAACACAGAAAGAAAAGAAAAAATTGAGTAGTTTGATGAGTCTCTGTTTTAAAGACATTTGGAGAACAGCAACCTAAAAGTTAATTTGTGATCTAAACAGGAAGAGGTGGCGGGAAAAGAGAAAAAATAAAAGCCGAGGGAAATGTACGGGGCACGCTTGAGGATTAGACTCCCACTACGTTTGTCAAACAAATTGAACCCTGTCCAGGTTCCTCACCTGTGCGCTCACACACACACACACACACACACACCACACACACACACACACACACACACACACACACACACACACACACACACACACACACACACACACACACACACACACACACACACACACACACACACACACACACACACACACACACACACACACACACACACACACACACACACACACACACACACACACACACACACACACACACACACACACACACACACACACACACACACACACACAGACTGCCCGCGTGGCACGCATATGGCTCACTCGGTCCAAATAAGGAAATATGCATACATTAACATAACTAATGTAGGAACCACTCCATTTAATATGCTAATTCACTGAAATATTACTGAGCTCCGTCTGTTGTAAATGAATAAATTTGAATTGCAATTAGAATAATCCTTTATAATTAATGAAAACTGTCAATTTTGGTTCAGAAGTAATTTGATTAACGGGTTGATGGGACACCAATTAAGTGGAGGATGAGGAGGAGCCCAGAGGAGGAGGAAGAGAAGAAAGAAGACAAGCTCTTCAGATAATCTCTTCCTCTTCATGTGTAATGAGAGATTAAGCAAAAATGATGTAATGTTCCTTTAAAGACACAACATGTAAAACAAACAGAACGCTTCTCTTACCTTTGTGGATATCACAGCAGGAAGAACAGGAGGAGGCAAAAGAAGAGAGGGAGAGAGAAGGGATGATTAGATCGAGGACATAACACAATTTGATATATGTTCAATTAATAACACAAACTTCAAACATACAACGCCGTTAAAACACCTTCTTTATGACTCATTGTATTGCATGTATCTTCTGATAGGGTTGTTTCTGCACGGGTCCAGTAATGGTGTCATTGGCTTTCTAATTCACAAGAACCTCCTACCACTAATTAACCACATCCATGTTGCTGTTATTAGCTAATTACAAGACTGGACACATGCCCGGCTAATTAAAGCTATTACATCTGAGAGGGTGTGTGTGTGAGAAGGCATTTCAGGAGTTCATGTTTTAATGACACACTATAACCTGCATTGCAACAGACCATGTGATGCCACCCCCCACTCTCCCAGCACAACACACTGCTGCTCCCCTCTATTCCCAGATCAATAGCCAAGGTCATTACGCGCAGCTGAATCATATGTTTTACTAAAGTTGCTGCGTGTTAATAATATTTCAACAGAGTTGCAGGAAAAAGCTTCTAATTCAACTCGTTTAGTCAACACTGTCATCCATCATGGTGAACACACAAAAGACCCCCCTGACTCTCTCTTCCACAGCACCTCCTCCCACCCTATTCATTCCCCTCTTCTCATGTGCTGCGGTGTCCTGCTCCGTGTTCTTCCTTTCTTATAGGCAACACCTTTTACATGTATCCTTTTCTTTCCTCTCATTACAACGGCAGCTTTTCCTGCATTTGCACTCTCTAATCCTCTCCTTATACAACTGAATATTCATGGTTGTTTTGTTTTTGAATATTCAAGAACCAATTAACAGGCTGTTTATGAATAATTAATGCTCATTATTTTTCTCCCTTTTAAATGTTTAATAATTCAAATCTATAAATCTGCAAACAAAATGCCATTTTTATTTACCACAAACTTTCAAACGAGAGCATGTGGCAGTGTGTGTGTGTGTGTGTGTGTGTGTGTGTGTGTGTGTGTGTGTGTGTGTGTGTGTGTGTGAGTCATGCTGACAGACTATTTAACAACAGCTCAGGAACTCTCTTTTTCATCTGCCAACCGTCTATCGGCCTGCCACCAAACCAGTGTGTGTGTGTGTGTGTGTGTGTGTGTGTGTGTTCACACTCATGAATAAATGAACTTGTTAAAGAGAGATGAAGAGAAAGAAGGAGACAGGTTCTGCTGTCCTGTTCAAAACTACCTGATCTGGCACACCGCTTAGCATGCAGGAACACACACACACACACACACACACACACACACACACACACACACACACACACACACACACACACACACCACACACACACCACACACACACACACACACACACACACACACACACACACACACACACACACACACACACACACACACACACACACACACACACACACACACACACACACAAGAGAAATGTACTTGACAATAAGACAAGTATTAAAAAACAGTAGAGAAGCAAGAAAAAAAAGAAAGAGAGACATAAAGACAATGGTGTGTGTGTGTGTGTGTGTGTGTGTGTGTGTGTGTGTGTGTTTGTGAGAGTGAGTGAGAGAGAGAGAGAGAAAGATGCTACCTTGTCCCCTTTAGTCTTATTAATACAGCTGCCTTCACGACAGGCATCATTCCTTTTAATCAGTGTCGCTGCCGTGATCAAAGAAATACTACCTCCACAGAAAGTGACAGCAAGAGACGGAGCACAATGGGAGACTCCTCGCTGTGTGTTTGGTGTGTGTGTGTGTGTGTGTGTGTGTGTGTGTGTGTGTGTGTGTGTGTGTGTGTGTGTGTGTGTGTGTGCACGTGTGTAAAAGAGGGAGCGTGAGAGAGTAATATTGTAGTACCTGAACGACAGCAAAGCCATCATGTCTACATGCTGTCACATAAGTGAGGTCTTGCAATACAATCAGACTTACACCTTCCCTCTCGCACACAAAGACACACAAAGACACACACACACACACACACACACACACACACACACACACACACACACACACACACACACACACACACACACACACACACACACACACACACACACACACACACACACACACACACACACACACACACACACACACACACACACACACACACACACACACACACACACCACTGACAACTGTCAAGCACTCACCTCACAAACTGGGGTGTAGGTAATTAACCAGACAAAACAACTCACAACACCTCACAGATCAAGAACACAGAAGAAGAAGAAGAAGAAGAAGGAAGACACACGACAAAAACACAAAAAAGCAAAACAAGGAGAAAAGAGACGCTCCGACTACAAAACAAGCCAGAACTCCTAAACAAGGAGCTCCATCAGGAGTACAGACGGCGGGATGATGATGAAAATAGAAACACATCTGCACTCCTCCACTTATCTCTCCCCACCTCTTCACCTTGTTTTAATTCGTGCATTATACATCATCACCAGTGCAATTTATTCTAATTGTAAACGTTAATAAAACTGTTAATTCAATTTTTCTCTCTCATACTTATTTCAGAAACAAAGGTGTTTTAGTACTAATTTGAGAAATAGCGACAGCGGTACTGCTGATGTGAATCTGAAGCTGCCAGTCCTTTTCTTCATGATACATTAACAAGGCCTCAAAAGGACGATATATAATTCATAAACTGCCCTCTAGAACATGACATAAAAGTGTTCTCTAGATACAAGTTGAATAACACAACATGGTTAATGGATCAATTATGGTTGAAACTAAATAAATTACTTTGTTAAGGTTTTAAAAACATTGTGGTTTTGGCTCAAATGCGTTCTTTGTTAGGGTTAGGGGGAAATCGGTACACTAATAAGAACCACATGGTTAAGATTAGGGAAGACTGTGGTTACAAATTAATTAATGACACTGAACAAATGGCAGAATAAATACGTTATATATCATTTCATTATTCTATCCTTCACCTGAACCCGATGTTTCCCTTTTTTATCTGTAGAATCCAGAGCTTAAACTTTATTTCCCGTATTGCTTTCCATACTTCTAGCTGCTGATCCACTTTTATCCCTTCTTTCCCTCTTTTTAGCTCCAGCTGGTTTACTTAACACACATCTCTGTTGATGCACCAGCGGGGGAAAGTCGCCACAGACACCACAACTCCAAATGTAAGAGCTTGCCTAAGAGGAGATATACCTAATAAGCACTGTATACACTTGTTTGGCAAAGGCTACAATATAATGGATGTTCATTTATATGTAAAAGTCCTGCACTCCAGCTTTAAAGGTTACATTGTTTTCCTGCAGAACCTTAACATGAATTCTGGTAGACCTGTTTTATTATTTAATTTGATCCAATTATGAAGCGTATATTCAGTAATCCTGCTTTTCTAACAGCACACATTATGACTGGTCATAAAGGAAAAGCACGTACTAATAATTAACTATGACTCTCTTCTGTTCAAGACCCGGACAATGAAACAGCTCAAAGCCATGCAGGCACTGTTCATGCTATCATTTATACCTATCATTTTGTATACTGTGACAAGTGAACGTGTCTTCCATTAAAAACAACAAAGATGTGTTTGATTGCACCCTTTATTTCTCTTTCTTTCTTTCCTCTCAACCAATTATACAAAGACAAACAATTAATTATTTAAAACACATGACCCAATTTAATTAGAGCCTTTCGTTCAATTAACAGTTTCCCCCCTTTGTTCTCTGTCAAGCCTGGATGTTATCATGATGACAAAGATCATATGTGTGAGTGTGTGTATTGAAGTGTGTGCTGACTCCCTGACTATTGCCAGTGCTACTTCCTGTTATGGCAAGTCTCTCGGTGTAGAAGAATTGCAGAGCGTAAACCACTAATTAGCTCCCACTCAGACAAACCAAGATTGTACGGCAGTGTGCACACAGCTCTTTTTGTATTCCTTCTCTGTTTAATCTCCCGGTTGTTTCCTATTTGTTCAGCTCATTATGTGATCAAAGCCATTCACATGTGTATGGAGCGGGTTGCAATAAAACACAGTGAAGCAACACATAGAGAGTCATAAGGATATGAAATATGAATGCAGAGCCCCAAAGACAAGGAGAAAGTGTGTGTGTGTGTGTGTGTGTGTGTGTGTGTGTGTGTGTGTGTGTGTGTGTGTGTGTGTGTGCACATATCTGTGTGTGCGAATGTGAATAAAGTACATTGGAATCTGACTCTAAGCTAACAAATACGATGAGGAGGACAGGGGGCATTTTAGTCTTTGAGCTTTTACACACACACACACACACACACACACACACACACACACACACACACACACACACACACACACACACACACACACACACACACACACACACACACACACACACACACACACACACACACACACACACACACACACACACACACACACACACACACACACACACACACACACACACACACACACACACACACACACACACACACACACACACACACATATGGAAATACATAAACAGAGGCAGTAACTGTTAAATAATTCAGCATACACAAACACACACTGGAGGCAAGGTGAGGGTAAAAGCACAGCTAAGCTAACAGGCATGCTGAGCGGCCCGCAGTGTCAACAACCAATCAGGATGGAGCGCGGTGGCCAGAGAGAGAGATGTGACCCCCGGTGACCCCAAACTCTAATGATTTATAAACATGACCGAGAAGGGTGAGTGTGTGTGCATGTGTGTGTGTGCGTGTGTCGGAAACCCTGAAGCTATTTAAATGTGGAGATGAATTCTTATTTATTCACATAGAAAAGAGTGGATGTGGAGACCCCAAGGGTAAGGGTTCAAAACAATACAGAGAGGGAGGGATAGAGTGAGAGAGAGACGAATATAGAAGAAAGGGCAAAACAAAGATTAGCAAAGAAAGAGAGAAAGAAGGCAAATAAGTAGACACAAAAAGATGGAAAAAGAGATAGAAGTGAAGTTTAAAGAGGAAAAACTGCACCCAGATCACGTAGACGGGGGAGGTTAGAGGGGCGTAAAAGGCCCTCTTTCACAATCCAAAGGGGGGCACACACACACACACACACACACACACACACACACACACACACACACACACACACACACACACACACACACACACACACACACACACACACACACACACACACACACACACACACACACACACACACACACACACACACACACACACACACACACACACACACACACACACACACACACACACACACACAAATCACATATTTCTTCCCCCTACCCCCACATCTGTATATGTGTGTGTGTTTCCTCATGCAATATTAAATAGGCAGTATGTGTGGGTATAAAGAGTGGTGGGGCCGGGATGCAGTGAATTATATATCACTATTGATTTGCAAACACACACACGCAAACACACTCACACACACACTTTATTGGATTAAAGCTAACAGCTCACACACAGACAATGGCAGCGTCTAATAGCAGATGTAGGTAGAAAGACACTGGGATACACAAAGTAGAAATGTAACAAGAGGTACAGCAAACGTCTGATTTTTACTACAAGCACCGTGGTCATGATCATTTCCACTAATGAACTCAGAAAGAATTATCACCCAACTCAATAATAGCACAAAGCCTTGTAGTATTTTGTAGCTCATGTTTCTCATTTTTTTTACAGCCTGCACATTTACAGTTTAGTCAATGACCTCATCAACACCATGTCTAGCTCAGCAGGCAGCTGCTTTAAAAAGAACAGCTCTGATAAACACACTGTAGGACAGCACCAAACCTGGGTTAAAAGCTTTTATTGGAATAATTAAGCCGTCTTCTGAACAATAATCAATAAATTACAGAGCTTTAAAGAGTTTAAGTAGCTATTTTCATATCATGTTTCTTTGGTTTTCAAACTTAGGAAGACAAACGTGCTGCAGCTTTGTAAAACGTAAACATTGTGTTTCTATGCATGTCGTTTTTGTTCTTATATTTATTCAAAACAGATTCCTACCAATACTATTAAAACAAAATCACACACAATGCCAACTGCGTGATGGATAATGACTTTGAAATACACACAGATATGTGTTCATTTAAAGTTGGTCTGAAGGTGGTCTGTAAATGATGTAACGGGGGTATCTGAGGCATCACATCTTCATTCAGGCAACATCAACCAAATTCGTGGTGAAACAAAGATGGAATGGATGTCTGTCTGTCCTGTCCGTCTAGTTTGCTAGTTAAGTTCATGTGTTTGCATAAATAAAAGGTCATCGTGTAAAACCAGCCTGTAATTCTGTTATTCAGAACAAGACAAAACAGCAACGAGAAGAAGAGAAACGTAAGTGAAGTAATCATCAAAACAAAGTGAAGTAATCATCAAAACAAAGTGAAGTAATCATCAAAACAAAGTGAAGTCATCATCAAAACAAAGTGAAGTAATCATCAAAACAAAGTGAAGTAATCATCAAAACAAAGTGAAGTAATCATCAAAACAAAGTGAAGTAATCATCAAAACAAAGTGAAGTCATCATCAAAACAAAGTGAAGTAATCATCAAAACAAAGTGAAGTCATCATCAAAACAAAGTGAAGTAATCATCAAAACAGAACAAATATATATATAAAAGTATCCAAATACATGTAATTGATGACCTGCTTACTGCTCCCAATTACATATTAAAAACAGTACTTTGTGAGCTCATACCATATTGTAGGTGGAGGAAGTTGTTGGAGAATCTAACCTGGCGGATAATTGAGTTGTGGCCCTCTGCAGTGATATGCCGTGTCTATTATGCCCACTTCCAGGAGAGCAAACTGATTGGCTAAAATTCCTCTTTTAAATCATTCCCCACACTGCCATATATACCCTTACTGCAATACATGTGGAATATACTGAGTAAAGATGGAGTCAAGTTGTCATGATACACACATCCTGCTCCTCCCTTCACTCTCCCTCTTCCATGCACTTTCCTCCCCCTCACTGCTTCCACTATCTAGCATTTTAATGCATCTATAGTCATGCTAATGGTCTCAGAATTCAAAATAATTTCTCCTTTGTCCCGCTCTGCCACTCAGCACTGATAGAGGAGTGGTATCTCCCTCTTTCTCTCTCCTCCATATCTCCCTACACTGACAGGATGTGATTTTGACAGAGTCCTGTCACTTTTCCATCAGGTCTATTCTGTGTGTCAGATTAAGGAAGGAAAGGTGTGGAGAGTGCTGACAGGGCATGTAGAGGAGAGGAGGGGGGGGGGGGGGGGGGCGGAGAGGAGCATACGTTTTACATTATGAGTGCTTCCAACCTTTCTATTCATGCTGGTTGACCTTTCCATCAGCAGGTAATAGAGAGGAGAACGTCCTTTACTCTAAAGGCTGGATGTTAAGTCACGCTCCTCTCTGCCCCAAAGAGAGAAGGGAGCAGCTGACCAAAGCACAGCCAGGGTGAGAGGGGAGGAGGCAGTGTGTGAGTGCATGGGTGGTGTGTGTGTGTGTGTGTGTGTGTGTGTGTGTGTGTGTGTGTGTGTGTGTGTGTGTGTGTGTGTGTGTGTGTGTGTGTGTGTGTGTGTGTGTGTGTGTTGTGTGTGTGTGTGTGTGTGTGTGTGTGTGTGTGTGTGTGTGTGTGTGTGTGTGAGAGATGGGTGGGATGGGAGGGGAACAATATTGGTCTGCCAGTGCAGGTCATTGTAGAGAAAACATAAAACATAATCATCCATTAAAATGCAGCTTCACACCCTCCATCACGTCCACCATGGAACTGCTGCCATAAATGTTCTGTGTGTGTGTGTGTGTGTGTGTGTGTGTGTGTGTGTGTGTGTGTGTGTGTGTGTGTGTGTGTGTGTGTGTGTGTGTGTATATATATATATACACACGCATTCCCACATGCATCACTCAGCTGTGATAGATCTGGGTCTAAAAAGCCTACAGAGAGACAAGAGATGTGCTTCTGGAGGTTTAAGGTAGGTCAGTGTATAATATCATGTATACAATATATGTATGTGTGTGTGTGTGTGTGTGTGTGTGTGTGTGTGTGTGTGTGTGTGTGTGTGTGTGTGTGTGTGTGTGTGTGTGTCTGTTTGTGTTTCATTATGTTCAAATTCTAAATGATTTGTTTTTTGTCACTTCTATACTCTATATTCATAATAGATGATGTATATTACATGAGCACCATATTACATAAATGCCTTATCCTTGAGCTTAAACAAAAGCAACATCTAAGTTATTCAGAATGTTGTGTTTCTTAAAGGAAACATTATCTTTGATTTCAATCACTTCTATTAAAAAAACAACAACTATGTTTTATAGTGACAAAAACAACATATTAAAGTCACCTTGGAGACATTATGGAGCTGTTGCATAGGTGTTAAAAACGAAATCTTATGATAACATATTTCAAAGAAAAGAGCATTATTACCCTTTAATTATCAACAGAGAATCGTTGCAAAAAGACTTGCAGATGGCCGCTTGTAATCTGTTTATTATATGTATATTATGGGACTTTGTCGCTCTTAATAGTTAATAAAGTGAATTAAACTGTAATGAGACTCTCTGTTTCTGGAGATGAGAGTTGATTCGTTCGCAGAGAAAACTGAGAGTCTTTCACAACTTTCCAATGCCAGTCAGTGAGGCCAACACTGTATTTCAAACGTACAGGCTTACTGGTGGCATGGTAATGGACCAAATGCATTCCCACACGAACAAACATGGACACACAAAAAGCCTTGCTGTGACACCATGGTGCAGTAAACTGTAAATCTCCACTGATTGAGGGTAAACTGGCTTCAGACGCTCTGTGTATAACTAGCTCCAGCCCGGCGGATCAGAATGGCTGGCAGCGAGTTTACATGTTTGTCATCTAAAAAATATTCACCCTCCACTTAGCCAAGAACACAACCGAAACAATAGACAGCCCGTTAACAATGTACCATTATCCAGAGCATGATGGGAGGAGGGGGGTGTGCGGAGGGGGAAGAGCAAGAAACAGAGCGACAGAGCAGGCAGCGAAAAGAGAAAATAAAGGCAGAGGGATGAGAGGGAGGATTGCAGAGAGACCAAACTGTTATTTAAACCAGGCGGCCACGAAAACATCACAATAAATATCTCGGCTGTTTAGTCTCCACCTCAGACGCTGGGGGAGTGACAGAGCGCAACACGCGCCGGAGAGGGAGGGAGGTGAGAGAGGGGAGAATTAAAGGGATTGGGAGGGATGGGGTGTTGGGAGGAGGGATGGAGAAAGAGATAAAACACATTACAAGATCACTCTGTTGTTAGACTCAAAGGAGTATCCAGGATCGTCTCTCCTCTTGACTAATGAAAGGAACAGCTTCACAGTCAAGTACCAGGACGCACGCCTGCTTGCAAACACACACACAAATGCACACACACTCATAGCCTTTAGAAAACAACCAGACATACATTTTCCTCACATAGACATCACAGCACAGATTTTATTCGGCCGTAGCGTCAATATGCGCGTTCAGCTCCGACGCACACCTTTTCCCACTGCTTTAACACACACTCGCATCCAACACGCAGGAAGACACTCGTTCACAGAAGCTCTTTCCTCGTCCTCAGCAGAACGAGTGGCACAGCGAGGGCACCTTTGACTGTCGAGAGCGCCGACTCGCCAGCCAAGGCCGTTGATGAGAGGAAAATAGTGCTAATGCAGCAAGGAAGCTGTTCTTTCCCAATTAAGCCAATAAAACACATGCTCCCCTCCTTCCTGTAACTGCCTAATAAGCCATAAACACAGCTGAACATTTATAATTCTGGCTAGTCCATAAAAAAAGCACTTCCCATGTGTGCAGGGGTGAGGGGTGAGGTGTGCGGAGAGGGAGGAAGCGCTGGCGAGCGTAGCGGCAGCCTCAGCAGCCACGGAGAGAAATCGTTTTTTCTACTAAAAGAAATATTTAGTACCTCGCTGAATTAATGTGAGGGAGCAGGAGGTGGCGGGTGAGAAAGAGAAATGGACTGAGGAGGAGGAGGGGGAGGGGGAGGAGATGTCTGAATAGAGCAAAGAAAATGCTTGGGAATCTGCCTCTCCTCCTCCTCCTCCTCCTCCTCCTCCTCCTCCTCCTCCTCCTCCTCCTCCTCCTCTTCTTCGTCCTTATATGTTTGTTGAGGACACTGAACTCCCTGTAGAGATCAGCCCATACACAAGGGCAAGTGTATACCTGTTCACATGTAGATTTCTGGAACAGTATGAACATGGTTGGAGGACTAATGATGAGGAGAGGAAAAACAGCAGAACTGAGGAGGCGAGGGTGAAAAAGAAACAAACGGGTGAGAAAGTAGGAGGAAGAGCTGGGAGACAAATGAATGAAGGATAAGATAAGAAACCAGATAAGTGTTGAGAGAGAGAAGTGCTGAACTAAAGGGAAACAGTTGGGATGAGAAGATGGTATAGGTCAGCAAAAGTAGGAGGTAAGGTAAGGAGTGGGAGGGTGTGAGGAGTATAGTGGGGAAGAAAAAGGGTGAGAGTGAAGGAAGAGAGACCACGGTGAGTTCAGCAGCTTCCTGGATCAGGACTGTGGCCTCTTTACTTGCTGGCTCGGCCTTTCTCCTCCTGGGCGAGGGGAGTCGTAAACACAGCGTGGGACCCCCGTAAAACAGTTCCTAAAAAACACATTTTCAGTTTACTGACTAAATGCAGGAGCCGTGGCCCGGAGGGGGGGAGAAACTTGGAGGGCGATGGAGAGAGAAACGACGCGGTGGAGTAAACAATCTGGCGCATTCTGTATATTTATTATCTACTTCAGTTAAGTGAAGGTACCACCAAAGTGAAACGTTTTTATGCACTGCCTGAAGCATTTTGTTTCTGTAAATATGACGCATTTTATACAGGATATCATTTGGATGTTTTATATTCCCATTATAATAACTCTTCTATTTCACATAAACGCTTTTATACTGTTTATATCATCATTTTCCACATACACATTTTGTTAATTGACATTTACAAGATATTTTGAGACATGTCAGCAATCGTGTTTCTCAGATACCTGTGACCTGACACAATGTCATAAAACATCTTTAAACAGGGTTTATAAATGATGATTATCGGCCTAATATCTAAGTGGATGGCTGTTTAGTTCTTACTTCAAATTCATATGCATGTTGTCTTTAATGAAACCTGATGGGATGATGAATCTTGTTTTTTGTAACATTGATTACAATCTATTAAAAACACACATATTTACTATTATCCTTCTTTCAATTTGCCTTGACAAACTCTACAGGTGTTATTCTTCTAATACTAAAACAATTTGTATATAGGATGCTTTACCCCAGTGTATCTTCTTCGTCTCTGTTTCTATTTTGTGTTATATCCCATTTGCAGCTTCATTACAATTACATTTGATCACAGAAAGAAAGATTACCATATCTTTTGTCCAGAATATGAAGCCTCCAAGTAACATGTACAAATAATCTGTGTGAGTCTTACTTTGGCTAAACTGCGCGTCCCAGATGCATTACAAGAGTACACACACACACACACACACACACACACACACACACACACACACACACACACACACACACACACACACACACACACACACACACACACACACACACACACACACACACACACACACACACACACACACACACACACACACACACACACACACACACACACACACACACACACACACACACACACACACACACACACACGGTGGAATGTGGTGGAATGCAGAGCTGTGTGTGTGTTTGTCTTTCCTGCTATTGTCAGACTGAGATTGATACCGCCTCTCTTTACTGACAGACGATTGTAGAGGCTTCCTGAACTAATTATAAAAAGCAACAACAGTAACTCAGCCTTCCCGCTCGTCTGTGTGTCAGTCAGTCTGTCTGCCAGTACTGTACAGTGCCCACGACAATGCCTGTCTGCCTGCCTGTCTGCCTGCCTGCCTGCCTGTCTGCCTGCCTACCTGCCTGCCTGCCTGCCTGTCTGTCTGTCTGTCTGTCTGTCTGTCTGTCTGTCTGTCTGCCTGTCTGTCTGTCTGCCTGCCTGCCTGCCTGCCTGCCTGCCTGCCTGCCTGCCTGCCTGTCTGTCTGTCTGTCTGTCTGGCACATCCTTACATATCTGTGGTTTGGTCTGTTTCAGTCATGTAAGATGTTGATTTAAATCTGCATCTGAACCCTCGTCACATATATATATATAGACATTTTTGTTCATATCACTTCTTATATCAAATGGATCAAATATAAACTGTTTTAAAATGCTAATTAGATGCAAGGCTGTATATGTTTAGCTGTGTCCATGTCTTTGCACAAAAAAAAAATGGAGAGCAGAGTAAAGGGTAGGCGAAAGGCCAGATCGTGAAAAGGCACTACATCATGTCTGAACCTGTCAGAGTCTCTTGGAAATCAGGAAACTACACGTTGCATTTACACATGCAGTACAGAGCAGTGTGAGATATAAATCAACTCTGTAAGAATAAGCCCGTCAAACACATCACCTCTGCACATGCATGTCTGTGTGTGTCTGTGTGTAATGAGACAGTTTTCATGTACCGGCTGTGTTCTGCACAGGAAGTGGCAGCAATACACTTCCTGTACGGATGGAAATCTCATCTGCGGAGCGAGCTGCCCAGGGTGTGACCACACACAAACACACGCAAACGCACACAAGCTGCAACATAAATATATGGAAGAACAAATACACACACACACACACACACACAAATACACACACACTGCAGACCACCACCCAAGCTATTTCAGTTTGTCATGTATTGTCACCTGAGCATATACATACTCTTTGTTCCCAGCCACAGCTCTGCTTAAGGGGCTTTTTGTGTGTGTGTGTGTGTGTGTGTGTGTGTGTGTGTGTGTGTGTGTGTGTGTGTGTGTGTGTGTGTGTGTGTGCATGTGCGTGTGTGTGTGCTCTTTACATAAACTAATAACAACACTCCTATTAATAAATTGCTATTCTTACTCTGTGGTATCAAGTGAAAGCCCTCCGAGTTTGAATCGTACACTATGGGATATTATACCATGAGCCGCATTTTCACTGCATGGTACAGCACGGCTCTACTCGACTCGACTCACTTTTAAACGGTTATTAGCAGACGTTTTGGAAAGTAGCTTTACATTTGTTGGTAGCACTTCATTTTTTTATTTTAACAGTTGATACTGGAAGAATCCTCACTCGAAGTGCAAAAGAGACAGGCAGTAACCTCGTATACGGCTGATTCACAACACAATTCCTGAATTATTACTTTGAGTGGTATTATATATTAAAGCTACATAAAGAAGTTGGACAACTTTAATTATATAAATTATAGTAGCCTGAGAGTTAATCTCAGATATTACTTTTGAGCCACTATTACAAAACAATTGAAAAATGTACACATATTTTTCACTATAAATCCAGTAGTATTGCCTTCAAAATTCCTTTGTTATGTAGTTCTTAACATTATTTGTAATATTAATATATATATAATGTCTTTTTTTTTTTTTCAACATTTTCTCTGTATATGTTTCATATTTCTACTGACTCATTTGAGCAGAATACAAACCTTGCGTAAATAACCAGATACTGTACATGGATGAGATGTTCAAAGACAAGAATTAGCATAAAAAAACTCACAAATTAAAAAAAGAAAAAACATTTTCTCACACCATATGTGTGGCTGCACGTTCACTGAGGCAGACAAACAGATTTAACTGGTAAATAAAGTCACAACACTCTCCTGAGATTTACCCTTTACCCTGAAGTGTGTTGCATAACAGCAGCAAACTTGACAGATAAAACACGGGCTGTTAGCACCCCCCACCCCCCCTTCCCCAGTGTTTGACTAGACAGCAGTATCCAAACACAGGGACTCCTCACTACACTGACTTTACAAGGACTAATTACCGGCTGGCACTGAGTGCAGACAGATGGTAGCGAGAGAGAGAGAGCGCGCTGGAGAAGGAGCACACACGATATATATTTTCACTCAAGTGTATGTGTGTTTCGTTTGTGTATAGGAGCTAATTTGCGTCAATAATTACCATCCACCCTGCAGCTGACAAAAGAACCGTCTGAAAATTACAAGCTGATGTCTGACGCCGGATTCAACGCAACAGGCGACGTTTAAGAATCACAAAATCCCCCTGTTGTTTGTCACATTTTGACTGATACAATGGGCACACGTGCTTGGGGATGAATAAAGAGGAGCTGGGTTGTTAGCATGAGTAGCTGTCAACAAGTCCTATGACCTAAATGACAAGAGCTTTTACGCAACTGAAATGTTTTAGTTCAGTCTCACAACTTTCACCAGCCTCGTTTCCAGCAGGAGCGGCCAAAAGCCAAAAAGCTAAGTAGCAGACGAAGTAAGAGACTAACGGGTGAAGCATTTAAAAGATGACGGGACACATATTTCTCTCAGACATCAATGGAAACCAAAAAAGAGCTTAAAGGAGAGGCTTACATTCATTGGGTGGCCTGAAACATGACTCAGAATGATTACTAATGGTGCTCTAGTCATTTAAAAGCCAAAAATACGCCATTGTTGTGATTTCAGCCACTTAGAACTGTGATGAGTGGATTCTTCTATGTCCTTTTCTCAAGTTACCAATAAGCAAAACACATACTCTCCAACGGGCCTTTTCATGAAAGACTGGCATGTAACAGTAGGAAAATCAATGATGGCTGAATTCCATTGAGCTGCTTCAATGTAAGGGTCCTTCTGGTGTTGTGCATACTGCCTCACTGTCATGACTTACTGGCACACAATAATAATGTTAAGTGAAACGTGAAAAAGCCAAAGTCAAAAAAGCCTGACCGTATCAGCCTGTGCCTAGAAAAAGGTTTCCTGGCTGAAATAAGGTAACAACGTGTCTCGTAAAAAATTGAAAGTTCCTTTAAGGTTAGATTTCCGGGCTCTGGTGATTTCCTTTACTCTTTCCTGTATTTCTCTCCATACCATCCCTCCAGTCTTTAATCAAGCCTTCTTTTTCAACCCTCCTCTGCTTCTCGACCCGGCCTCCCCCACCCCCCTATTTATGCCTCCCCTCCTCATCTCTCTCCCATCGCGCCACTCTCGTTAGCCGGGTATAAATCTCCAGAACTAACCCAGTAATTTAACCCATTAGCATCTCAGATATGCGGGTGGCACCTAAATTACGACAGTGCAGAATAGTGATGCATGTAGCCCCGGCTGGTGAATTTACAACCTCTCGTTACATATTCAACCGGAATAAATCAAGCGCTCCCTACTGACACCGGGCCTTATGGGTAGGCACGGGCCGAGGTGGAGGGAACAGTCTCAGAGACGCGAGTTAGTTAATCATGTGGAAATAAGAAGCATAACCTAGATACACACACACACTAATATGGGGGGAAACACACACACACAGGCACATGCAGTTTTATATGTGGATACGCACAACATGTCCACACAAGTTACACACATAAATACTTTTATAAACTACATAGGCAAGCATCAAAAATAAAGTAGTCATATTAAAAACAATACAACCCTTAACCTAACAACAGATTATTTGTTTTATGATTGTCCCCCACCTTCACTCTCTTCCTTTAATTCACACACACACACACACACACACACACACACACACACACACACACACACACACACACACACACACACACACACACACACACACACACACACACACACCACACACACACACACACACACACACACACACACACACACACACACACACACACACACACACACACACACGGCTAAATGAGGGTTTCCGTGTGTTGATGGGCAAGACAAAGAGCTCAAGCAACCAACTGTGTGTGTTTGTGTGTGTGTGGTGTTATCTCAGCGAATGGTTTTTGGCAGCAGCGCGGGGCATCTAGTCGTCACAGTGGCGGCGACAGCGGGTGAGTGATAACTGTAGTAAAAGTGTGGTAAACACTCTGAGTGATGGCGGCTGTCGGCGGGGCCAATTGAGCGTGTGACATCAGCCGTGACACATCAGCGGAGAAGCACAACGGTAATGACAGCATCGCCACGCAGAGCTCAGGCGATCTGTTCCTGCTTAACAGCCGCCACAAGCACGCATACAAAAAATGAACACATAGTGACTGAAGGGGATACATCTGACTCTCAGCAGCAGTTAGGAGATGCAATTGTTCCAAAATTGCTCCAAAGTCAAGTAAGTGTTATTCCTTTATCTGTGTGTGTGTTCCAAAAAAGGCCATTGGTAACTCAAAGCAGGGAAATCTGAGGTTTTGGGGGTAGTTAGGAAGGTGAAAGGTCAGAAACCCGGGTCCCAGGAGAAAGACAACAAACACTGCTGCTCCCAGAGGAAGAGACTTTCAGTATCATTATAAAGCGCGCGCGCACACACACACACACACACACACACACACACACACACACACACACACACACACACACACACACACACACACACACACACACACACACACACACACACACACACACACACACACACACACACACACACACACACACACACACACACACACACACACACACACACACACACACACACACACACACACACACACACACACACACACACACACACACACACACACACAATCATTATAACATGAGGTGGTCACCTTCTAAACCTTCAGGAAACTAATCCCCT